>NC_038252.2:18478914-18528128 GCF_000004515.6 Glycine max | reverse complement strand
TAATCATGAACGAAACTGATCATTAAGCATGAACGTAAATTAAGCGCAGAGACAATTAATAAAGCACTAAGCATGCATGGATTAATAGCAACAAATACAGAGCAATTGGTGAAGAGGAAAAACTTATCAGAATTCAATAGTAATAACAAAACCTCAAAGAGAGTTGTGCTTGATCCTCAAGAGAAAACAACGCTGGAGCCTAGCCTTCCATTAATCAACAGAAAATGAAATTGCAATTGGAAGCAGAAAATGAAATTGCAGATTGAAGCAGAGAACGAAATTGCAGAAAATGAATTTTATTGCTACATAAACAGTGCACATGAACAGTAAAAAACTGGAATTGCAAAATCCTAAAATTATTCTCCTCTCAAAACAGTCTCCTCTCTCTAAAACCCCGGTGCTGTTATATATGTCCTTAGCCCCAAAGTTTACAATTCTGCTTTAAAGTCCAAGCCCAAAAACGAAATAAAATAAAAATGGCCCAAATAAAATAAAATTGTCTGCTCTCTTCAAGTCCAAGCCGGTTTAGCCCAATTCCGGATCCAAGCCCAATTGCTTATAATTCTCCTGAAATTAAATTAAAAACAAAAAATTAGTCAAGTAGGCCCAAATGATAAAAATGCATAATTAATTTGACAATTAAGGCTAATCCATAATTAAAATGGTGACAAAAAGGGTTAAGAAATAGGAGAAAATAATGACACATCAAATCCCCCCACACTTAGCCTTTTGAACTCCTGGGCAAAATCAAAAAGTAGAGCAAGGAACAAATCCAGAGACATTAAAGAGAGACAACAAACACAAAAACATTTACATATTTGTCAATGAATCTCAAGGAATGAAAGGAATGGGCAACATCCAACACGTAAAGAGTTAAAGAATCAAGACAGTCATAAAAATCATCCAAGCACCTCAAACATGGCAAGGTAGTCAATCAGCTCAAGAATTGAATGAAAAGTGATAAAGCCTCACAAGATATGTACTCTATCTCCCAAATGTCTAGGCTACTGTTTACTCTCAGAGCACCCATGAAAACAAACACTACATAGACTTGGCAAGACTCTAAAATTGACAACCACACCATAAACACATGCACATGAGGATCAAAAAGTCTTTTAAGGTTGTAATGGGGGAAAGGACAAGGTAGAGGATAGTATGGGATAAGTAGCTAAAACCCAAAGGAATAGAGGAGCAATGAGGAATAAGTGGGAACTAAGAAAAATTAGTAAACCCAAAACCAAAGTTAAGAATTAAGCATAAAAAGTAAACCCAAAACAAAATCAACCAAGTCCTCAAACCAATCCAAGTCTTCAAGCCAAGACCTCATTTATTCAACTTCATTCTTTTTCTATTTTTTTTCATTTTTTTCTGTTTTTTTTTTAATGTGAACAGTAGCAATTGAAAGCATGTGAAAAATAAAGCAACAATTAGGCAATATATGTATATACATCAATCATGGCCAAAATACATCATCAAGCATGCCCAACAAAAAACATATCATCCAATGAAACATACCCCCCCCCCCCCCCCCACACACACACACTTATTCCCAAAACAATTCCAAAGCTCCAAAATTCCTTAAGGGTAGGGTGAGATCATGGTTTTTCACTTAAGGCTAGTAATGAGCTTCAAAACAAAGAAAAGGGAGCATAGGCTCAAAGGGGCTATCAAAGGAATTAATTCAAGGTAGGCTCATTTGGCTAGAGGCTTATAAGAACAAAATGCCTAAATCATCTTCCAACCTGCATGTGAAGCAAGAAGTATCAACAAGAGTCAAGCCAAGGGTAAATCTATCACTTTCAATTCAAACTTTCAAAACTAACTTTGACATGTAGAGAAAAACAAGGATTTCAATTCACAAAATGCCAAGAAACTCCTATTTCAAAAACAATTACCCATTACCTGTACATAACCCAAAATTCAAAGAGAAACATGCAATGTTGTACACAAAACATAAAACCAAAATAACAAAATTAACCTAGAAAACCTAAATAAAGAACAAAAAAGAACAATCTCCCCCCCCCCCCACACTTAAACAACACATTGTCCTCAATGTAGCATAATCATAGGATCAAGAGCAATCAAAACTATCAATAAATTTGGACAAGTGCAATAAAAGTAAAGAAGGAGATGTAGAAGCAAAGCTTCATGGTGAATCAAAGGTGATTCAAAGGTGTTTTGATGATAATAATGATGATAACAAAAGATGATGAAAAAGGTGATGACAAAAAGCTCAAAGATCAATCAAAGAACAACTCAAGTGAATCAAGAATAATTCAAGAGTTCAAGATAATAATCAAGAAGAATTCAAGACTTAAGAAGAAAGTTTTGAGATCAAGATTCAAGAATCAAGAGAAGGCTTAATCAAGATAAGTTTGAAAAGTTTTTCTCAAAAATTGAGTAGCACATGATTTTTCTCAACACATGTTTACCAAAGAGTTTTTACTCTTTGGTAATCGATTACCAGATTGTTGTAATCGATTACCAGTAACAAAATGGATTTGAAAAAGTTTTCAAATTGAATTTACAACGTTCCAATTAATTTCAAAAAGCTATAATCGATTACAATGTTTTGGTAATCGATTACTAGTGCCTTTGAACGTTGAAATTCAAATTCAAATGTGAAGAGTCACATCCTTTCACATAAAAGCCTTGTGTAATCGATTACACTGATTTGGTAATCGATTACCAGTGATTGTTTCTGAATAAATCAAAAGATGTAACTCTTTAAAAGGTTTTTGACTTTTTCAAATTGGTTTTAAGTTTTTTCTAAAAGTTATAACTCTTCAAAATGGTCCTCTTGGCCAGACATGAAGAGTCTATAAAAGCAAGGCTTTGATTTGCTTTTCAAACAAATTCATTCAATCAATCCTTTACAAGCCTTGAATCTCTTTGAACTTCTTCTTCTTTGTACCAAAAGCTTTCTAAAGTTTTCTAGTTTTCTAAACCTTGAAAACTTGTGCTATTCATCTTTTCATTCTCTTCTCCCTTTGCCAAAAAGAATTCGCCAAGGACTAACTGCCTGAATTCTTTTTGTGTCTCTCTTCTCCCTTTTCCAAAAGAACGAAGGACTAACCGCCTAAATTCTTTTGTCTTTCTTCTCCCTTGTAAAAGAATTCAAAACGACACAGTCTGAGAATTCTTTTGATTCTTCCCATTCCCTTATACAAAAGTATTCAAAGGACTAACCGCCTAAGAATTCTTTTGTATCCTCATTCACAAAGTATCAAAGGTTTAACCGCCTGAGAACTTTGTCTTAACACATTGGAGGGTACATCCTTTGTGGTACAAGTAGAGGGTACATCTACTTGGGTTTGACTGAGAACAAGAGAGGGTACATCTCTTATGGATCAGTTCTAGTGGAGGGTACATCCACTAGGTTCAAAGAGAACATGGGAGGGTACATCCCTTGTGGATCTTTGCTTGTAAAAGGATTTTAACAAGGTTGAAAGAAATCTCAAGGACCGCAGGTCACTTGGGGACTGGATGTAGGCACGGGTTGTTGCCGAACCAGTATAAAAACTCTTATGTGTTTGTCTCCTTCTTCCCTACTCTTGTACTTTCCGCTGTGCATTTAATTTCCGCTTTTACTTCCTGTTAAGTTTCTTTTCTACTCCTCATTCTCTTAACAATTTAGTAAAAGCCTTAGAAGAGTAATTTTTAATTAGTAAAGGTTTAGGAATAATTAATTCAACCCCCCCTTCTTAATTATTCTGAGGCCACTTGATCCAACAAGTGGTATCAGAGCAGGTTTCTTGTAGAAAGTTTAACCACTTCAAGATTAATGGCCTCTTTAGATTCTTTGTTTTTCAAAAGCATTTTCAGGAACAGGTTATTCCAAGATAATGATGAAGACCAAGTTAACTTGTGTCTCATGACAAAATCTGATGAGAATATCAAAGAAGATTATGTAAGGAAGAAATGGTACATAGACAGTGGATGTTCCAAGCACATGACGGGTGATGTATCCAAATTCACAACTATTTCCCCCAAGAAAAGTGGACATGTTACATACGGCGACAAAAACAAGGGCAAAATTATTGGAGTCGGTAAAATAGGTACGAGTTCTTCTACTCCTATTGAAAATGTGTTGCTTGTAGAAGGTTTGAAGCATAGTTTATTAAGTGTTAGTCAATTATGTGATAGAGGATATAAAGTATCTTTTGATTCTGAAAAATGTGTTATTAAGCATGAACATGACAAAGATATTGAAAATATAGGTTTTAGAGAAAATAATGTTTACATGATTGATCTAAAACAAAAATCTGAAAATGATAGATGCTTTTTAAGTGAAGATTGTGATCCATGGTTATGGCATAAAAGAATTGCTCATATTAACATGGATCATCTAAATATACTAATTTCAAAAGATCTAGTTATTGGTTTGCCTAAATTAAAATTTGAAAAAGATAAGTTATGTGATGCATGCCAAAAAGGTAAACAAACAAAAGTATCTTTTAAATCTAAAAATATTGTTTCCACCACTCAACCATTGCAATTATTACAAATGGATTTGTTTGGACCATCTAGGGTCATGAGTTTTGGTGGAAGTTACTATGAATTAGTAATTGTTGATGATTATTCTAAGTACACTTGGAATTTATTTCTTACTCATAAAAATGATGCATTTCATGCATTTAGAAGACTTTCCAAAGTCATTCAAAACAAAAAGAATCTCAAAATTATCTCCATCAGAAGTGATCATGGAGGAGAATTTGAAAATAATGATTTTGAAATGTTTTGTGATGAATATGGCATAGAACATAACTTTTCTGCACCTAGAACACCCCAACAAAATGGAGTAGTAGAAAGAAAAAATAGAGCCCTAGAAGAAATTGCTAGAACTCTTTTAAATGACACACCGCTTCCAAAATACTTTTGGGCAGAAGCGGTTAACACTGCATGTTATATTATGAACAGAGCCTTAATCAGACCCATTCTTAAGAAAACCCCATATGAACTTTTCAACAATAGAAAACCAAACATTGAACATTTAGATGTTTTTGGATGTAAATGTTTTGTTCTAAACAATGGTAAAGAAAGCCTAGGAAAGTTTGATGCCAAGGCAGATGAAGGTATCTTCCTTGGGTATTCCTTACATAGTAAAGCATTTAGAATATACAACAAAAGAACCATGACAATTGAGGAATCAATACATGTTACTTTTGATGAAACTAATATCACCTCCTCGAGAAAGGAGTTTGTTGATGATATTGCAGATACTTTGGAAGATACTCAAAATGAAGAAAGAAATCTGAAAAGAAAGAGAGATGATGAAGACAAGAATGATCAAGATGACACAGCACAAGAAAATGATGATCTTCCCAAAGAATGGAAAACTTCAAGAAATCATCTTCTTGACAACATCATCGGTGATATCTCAAAAGGGGTAACAACTAGACACTCTCTTAAAGATTTATGCAATAATATGGCATTTGTTTCATTAATAGAACCTAAAAACTTTAAAGAAGCTATTATAGATGACCATTGGATAGTTGCTATGCAAGAAGAATTAAATCAATTTGAAAGAAATGATGTATGGGAATTAGTAGAAAAACCTTCAGATTATCCAATCATAGGAACTAAGTGGGTATTTAGAAATAAATTGGATGAAAATGGTATAGTAATTAGAAATAAAGCGAGACTTGTAGCAAAAGGATATAACCAAGAAGAAGGTATAGACTATGAAGAAACTTTTGCACCTGCAGCTAGATTAGAAGCAATTAGGATGTTATTAGCATATGCATCCGTTATGAATTTTAAATTATATCAAATGGATGTCAAGAGTTCTTTGTTAAATGGTCTAATTCAGGAGGAGGTATATGCGGAACAACCTCCTGGGTTTGAAGACTCACAAAAACTAGACCATGTCTATAGATTAAAGAAGGCACTTTATGGCTTAAAACAAGCACCTAGGGCTTGGTATGAAAGATTAAGTAAATTCCTATTAGAAAAGAATTTTAATAGAGGGAAGGTAGATACCACCTTATTCATAAAAAAGAAGGATAATGATATCTTGTTGGTACAAATTTATGTTGATGATATAATTTTTGGATCTACTAATGAATCTTTGTGCAAGGAGTTTTCTATTGACATGCAAAGTGAGTTTGAAATGTCCATGATGGGTGAGTTAAATTACTTTCTTGGACTACAAATCAAACAAACAAATGATGGGATCTTTGTCAATCAAGCGAAGTATTGCAAAGAACTCATTAAGAGATTTGGAATGGAAAACTCAAAACACTTGGCTACTCCTATGAATACAAGTTGTTATCTTGACAAAGATGAATCCGGTCAACCTGTTGATCCAAAACAATACAGAGGTATGATTGGATCTCTACTTTACTTATCTGCAAGTAGGCCAAATATTATGTTTAGTGTATGCATGTGTGCAAGATTTCAATCAGATCCAAAGTTTTCACATTTAATGGCAGTAAAAAGAATCATAAGATATCTATTAGGAACAGTTAGTTTAGGATTATGGTACCCTAAGAATTCTTTATGCAACCTAGTGGGATACTCAGATTCAGATTTTGCTGGATCAAAAACAGATAGGAAAAGTACTAGTGGTACATGTCAATTCATAGGGTCTGCACTTGTTTCTTGGAATAGCAAGAAACAAAATAGTGTAGCATTATCCACAGCAGAAGCATAATACATTTCTGCTTGTAGTTGTTGTGCACAAATTTTGTGGATGAAGCAACAACTATCTGACTATGGAATAGTATTAGATCACATTTCCATAAAATGTGACAACACAAGTTCTATAAACATATCTAAAATTCCAGTTCTTCACTCTAGAACCAAGCATATAGAAATTAGGCATCATTTTATTAGAGATCATGTTTTAAAAGGTGATGTTGTTTTAGAGTTTGTAGATACTAAAAATCAACTTGGAGACATCTTTACAAAACCACTAAGTAAAGATACCTTCTATAACATTAGAATAGAATTAGGACTAATAGATGTTAGTGACTTATCAAAATAAATCTCTAAATTATTATGGTATTTGAACAATTTACTATATCCTTATTTGCATGGTATGTTTGAACAAATATTAAGTATGTTATTTGGCTATGTGGATTTTATAATTAATCTATTCATGATTTGTGCTTCATGGTTCTTGCTTCGTGCTTCATGATTTGGTTGTTAGTTTCTCAATGAATTTTGTATGGATGTTTAGTTATATTTGATTATTTCAAATTTGTTACGCACTTTGGCTTTTTGTTGATGCCAAAGGGGGAGAGAAATGGGATTAAAATCAAGAACTCACATGAGTAATCAATTTAATTTTAAGATATGCACAAATTCAAAAACAAAGGGGGAGAATTTATGTGAGTGATTGACTAGGAAAAAGTGTGTGTGTGTTTCTTGATTTCAGAAGTTGTCATCATCATATTACGCACTTTGGCTTTTTGTTGATGCCAAAGGGGGAGAGAAATAGGGATTAAATCAAGAACTCGCGTAAGTAATTAACTTAGATGATGACAAAAAGCTCAAAGATCAATCAAAGAACAACTCAAGTGAATCAAGAATAATTCAAGAGTTCAGGATAAGTGTCTATGTGTTTCTTGATTTCAGGGTTGTCATCATCAAAAAGGGGGAGATTGTAGAAGCAAGCTTCATGATTGAATCAAGATTGAGTCATGAATCAAGATTGATTCATGATGATGAATCAAGATTGATTCAAGGTGTTTTGATGATAACAAAGATGATGACAAAAAGCCCAAGAGAATGACTTCAAGATTGAGTCAAGAACAATTCAAGAATCAAGAGAAATTTGATTTCAAGAATCAAGAATCAAGTTTCAAGTTTCAAGAATCAAGAATCAAGAATCAAGAATAATCAAGATCAAAATTCAAGAATCAAGAAAAGACTCAATCAAGATAAGTACAAAAAGTTTTTAAAAACATTGAGTAGCACATGAAACTTTCACAAAAGCTTTTACCAAAGAGTTTTTACTCTCTGGTAATCAATTACCAGTTTACTGTAATCGATTACCAGTAGCAAAGTTTGTTTTCAAAAGCTTTCAAACTGAATTTACAACGTTCCAATTAATTTCAAAATGGTGTAATCGATTACAAGATTTTGGTAATCGATTACCAATGTGTTTGAACGTTGAAATTCAAATTCAATTGTGAAGAGTCACATCCTTTCTCAAAAATGCTTTGTGTAATCGATTACAATGATTTGGTAATCGATTACCAGTAATAAGTTTTGAATAAAAATAAAAAAATTTAACTCTTCCAATGGTTTTCAAGTTTTTCTAAAGGTTATAACTCTTCTAATGATTTTCTTGACCAGACATGAAGAGTCTATAAAAGCAAGACCTTGACTTGCATTTTAAGAATTATTCATAACAATAAATACAATCCTTTACAACCTTTGCAAACAACTTTTCCACATATTCTTTTACAACCTTTGAATCTCTTTGAACATCTTCTTGAACATCTTCTTCTTCTTCTTCCTTTGCCAAAAGCTTTCTAAAGTTTTCTGGTTTTCTAAACCTTGAAAACAAAAGTGTGCTATTCATCTTTTTCATTCTCTTCTCCCTTTGCCAAAAAGAATTCGCCAACGACTAACCGCTTGAATTCTTTTTGTGTCTCTCTTCTCCCTTTTCCAAAAGAACAAAAGATTAACCGCCTAAATTCTTTTGTGTCTCCCTTCTCCCTTGTCAAAGAATTCAAAACGACACAGTCTAAGAATTCTTTTGATTCTTCCCTTTCTCATAAACAAAAGATTTCAAAGGACTAACCGCGTGAGATTTCTTTGGTTTCCCCCTTCACAAAGTTTCGAAGGACTAACCGCCTGAGAACTTTGTCTTAACACATTGGAGGGTACATCCTTTGTGGTACAAGTAGAGGGTACATCTACTTGGGTTGTTGTGACTGTGAACAAGAGAGGGTACATCTCTTGTGGATCAGTTCTAGTGGAGGGTACATCCACTTGGTTGTTCCTAGAGAACAAGTAAGGGTACATCCCTTGTGGATCTTTGCATGTAAAGGACTTTACAAGGTTGAAAAGAAATCTCAAGAAACGCAGGTCACTTGGGGACTGGATGTAGGCACGGGTTGTTGTCGAACCAGTATAAAACTCTTGTGTTTGTCTTCTTCTTCCCTACACTCTTTAATTTCCGCTGTGCACTTTAATTATTGCTTTTACTTTTGGTAACATTAAGAAGGATAGATTTTTAATTAGTAAAGGTTTGTTAATAATTATTTCGACCCCCCCTTCTTAAATATTCTGAGGCCACTTGATCCAACATACTCAACAGTAGAAAACCAACAAGAAAATATTCTCCAAAGCAATAATCTTCCTCATCAACTGATTGACAAGAAAGGAAGGCAAGGAGAGCATGAGGAAACCTTAAGTGCCATTCTTTTTTTAATAACTAACACCTTTCTTGAAATGATTTGGAATGTTCTTCCAGATTATATGAAGTTTATGGAATTTCTAGCTAACAGGAGAAACTTCAAGGAAGATGTGTTCTTTGTGACTTTCATGCCACCTTGAAGGTATTAAGCTATGCGTCAAGCTAATGGCGTTAAAGAAGCGCTTCTTGGGAGGCAACCCAGTTTTAATTTCTATTAACTCTATTTTTCATGCATTTAATCATTTGGAACTTGCTGTATGATCTGTACATAGGAGTATATTAGCCTATCTTTGAATGCTTAACATAAGGGTTTCAATTTCTTGGAAAAAGGACTGAAAAATAACAGAAATTTTTTTTCTGAAAAATAGTCCTTTCACTAAGTGCAAGCCTCGCACTAAGCGTATCTCTGTTCATGCACTAAGCCGCGAGTCTCAAGCGCTTAGCGCCCAACCCTTGCATTTGCGGCTGATTTGGTCCGCTAAGCTGGCCAAAGTTGAGCTAAGCTAACTTCAATTCGATATGAATGCAGCTAAGCTTCAGCCTGATTGCTAAGCGACAACTTATCCATGGCTAAGCGTGACCTATTGTCGCCAAGCGCAGTTCCTTACGGCCATAATTGAGGTCCATGAAGCTAAGCGCCAGTCATGGAAGCTAAGTGAGATTTATTGCAGCAACATGAGCGCTAAGCGAGTCCCTCTCAGCTAAGCGCATGCTCCTCTGTACTTAAGATGCCTCATTTTAGCTAAGCTGGCCAGAGCATGGCTTAGCAAGAGTTGTAGCTCTTCTAATTTGCAGACCTCGCTAAGCGGACATACCCTCGCGCTAAGCCAAGTCTCTATTAAAAAAAAACTGATTTTGAATTTGAAACGTCGGCTAAGCGCACGGGTCCGCTAAGCGAGCCTTGTTGAGAAACCAAACGTCTCTCTTGCTCGCTTAGCACAGAGGTCTGCTAAGCGAGAGTATCGAAAAACTGCTTAAGTGAGTGTAACAACAGTTACACTCACATTTGCCAGATTCCGGAAACTTCGTCTCTGGATTCTCTCTCTCCAAAAATTTTCACATTTTGCATCTATGCTTTCTTTGTGCATTTTCAACTTTGAAGCATCAACCATACACTATCCAAGTAAGTTCCTTGATTCTTTTTCTCTTTTTCTTGTCTTAACTTTAGGGTAGAAGACTTCAACTGTAGCTTTAGATTTTTAAGGTTTTTATGTTTTGTTAGATTTAGTTTAAGATTAGGGCTATATACGCTTGTATACTGAATTGAGTATGAGGCACACATTGCATGTCTGATATGCCTTTTAGAAGCTCAAAAAATGCAAGAAAATGAACTGCATTTTCTGGAAAATGTGATGAACTCGCTAAGCGAGCATGATGCGCTAAGCGAGTTCATCAATACTCATTGTGTATAAAGGCATTCTCGGAAGAACTTGCTAAGCGCACTTACCTCGCTAAGCGAGTTCATCTTTAGAGGATGAATACTCATCCTCTTGCTGAACTACCTGTGGCTAAGCGAGGCTGAGTCGCTAAGCCCAGGTAACTTTGCCAACTTTTTTGTTGATAGCCGCACGCTAAGCCAAGCTTTCCTGGGCCAAGCGCGATTGGTTGCAGCATCCGCTGAGATAAGCGAGCTTCGCTCGCTAAGCTCCCAACACTTAGTGGAATTTTTGAAGAGTTGGTGCTGCTAAGCGCAGCCTTTAAGGAGCTTAGCGCTTATCCTTGCAGCAGATGTTCAGCTGAGCGGGCGCTGTCCCGCTAAGCCAATTCTGTAGAATCTAAATTTCTGCAACTTCCGCTAAGCGGCTCCACTTGTCGCTAAGCGGTAGTGTTTTTTTCAACAAAGGCCATCTAAGCAGACCATGTCTCGCTAAGCGGCCAGTGTCTTTTTCAGTTTTTAAAACTTGAATAACTTGTGTCCTGATCAGTTGTTTGGTTCCTTTATATGCAGATGGCCTCTAAGAAACATAAGAGTAGTGATTCTAGGCCACAGGATCAAAATGATAACAGGAGATTTCAATCAGAGGAAGCTTGGAACGTGAAACTTTATCATTCTGAGTTCGACGAGTTTAAAGTAGAATTGGAGAGGCGAAACCTTCACAAACGCCTCGCCAACCTTCAGGAAGGAAGCATAGATGTGGCAGTGGTTAAAGAATTCTATGCCAATTTCTATAGTCCAGCAGATCAAGCTCCTAAATGTGCTAGAATAAGAGGCCATTTAATCAGGATAGTTGTAGACAGCTTAAATGAGTTCCTCCAGACTCCAGTGTTATTAGAGGAGGGGGAATCTTTACCCACTTATTCTAGATTTTACAGATTAAGATCTGATCCCAGAGAGATGGAGGCTAGTCTGTGCATTCCAGGCAAGGGCTTTATTCTAAACACGGAGGGCCAACCATGGAAACTCCTCAAAAAAGATCTTACCACCCTGGCTCAGACATGGAGCTTCTTTTCGTGCTCAAACCTAGCTCCTACCTCCCGCACTTTAGATTTGAACACAAACAAAGCTAGGTTGGTCTATGGCTTAATCACAAGGATGGACATGAACATTGGTGGTTTGATCTCTGGACAAATGACCATGATGGCTTAGTCTAACCCTTCCCAGCTTTAATCATAGCCTTATGTAGATCGAGGGGAGTTGGATCTGATGCCCTTACCTCCTATGAAAACCTAAGGTCGGCCATTGACTTAGCTTATATCATAAGGAACTGTTGGAATGTGAATGAACAAACAGTTAATTTTCCAGAGGCAAGGAAGACCAAGCTCAGAGCAGCTGATGTTCCCTCTTCCTTTGCACCAATAGCTTACATCCCTACATCTTCTACTTCAGCCCCACTTCCAGCTTTAGCAGACTTATCTGCCCAGAGCTCTTAGACTTCAGATGCCAAATTGCAAAGCTTGTTTGAAGGACAGATTCTCATCATGCAAAGCTTGCAGGAACTAGCTCAGTAAAGGCCAATTATGAGTGTAGAGCAGTTCATTAGGAAGGTGGCCTGGCCTGGAGCCCGACCTTCTTTTGTGGGGGATAATGAAAGTTTTACAGCCCAGGCACCTCAACAACATGAGCTAGAACCAGAAAACGATCACTCATTTGAAGCCATCATCCCCTGAGCTGTTGATTTTTCAAAAAGAAAATTAGAGACGAGATCCAATGAGGCTGCTCATCCTGGACCAGTGCTAGTACCAGCTGATGTACCATTTCCAGGGATGGATCCATCTTCACCTCAGCATGCAATAGACTCTTCCACTCCTATCTTAGAGATACTTGAGGGACATACCACACCAGTCCTGGCTCTGGACACTTCTCCTCCAGCTACTTCAGTATTGCATCTGACAGATAAGGAGGATGTACAGGCACAGGAATTTTGATTCCTGATGATACTTTTTGCTTTTTGATTTATTATTATTATTATAATTTTGGTTTTTTGTACATTATTTCCTTTAGGTCTACATACACTGCTATTTTTATTTATGGGTAGTTAGTTTGCTTATTCTAAAGTATTTTGAACAGTTTAACTTGGTTTTTTATGACATGGCAGTGAAACACTGTTATCTTTTTGTGAAAAATAGTTGTATGCTTTTATTTTGAATTGAGTGCATGATTGTGATGGAGTTTGTGTTTCTTTTCATGAGTTTGAGCAAGTGTGTATGTTAGATAAAGAAAGAACAAGAATGTGAACTTGCATTTAGAATTGTTAGTCAGTAGACAGATTGATTGTGAAAGAAAAGCTTGAACCAAAAACCGATGAGAGTGTGACCTTAAACTGTGAGTGAACGACTAGCTGTGAGTAATAATCTTTGCATGAATCTCTAAATTTTAGAATGAAATGTATAAATGAGAACATGATGAAGGCCATGATTGTACATACACAAGCATTTTGACCAAAAAGCTTACCTTGAATGATAATTATATCCTTTGTACCCTTTTTGAGCTGAATGATATTGTCAAAATTTGAACCCTAAACTTAAATAAATATCTCCTGATACCTTGCTTAGATTTTAGGAGAGCAAATGGTTCAAGGCAAATTTACCCCAAATTTGGGGGAGTGGAACTAATTGGGATGCAAAGAAAAAGAGAAAGCATCAGCACACACAACAATAAGTTGTATGTTAAAAAAAAAGAGAAAGAAAAGAATAAAGTGTGCTGATGTAACAGGTCAAAAGCAAATGAAAGTAAAAAGCTAGTGAGCAAGCTAAGTGTATTAAAAAGACCATTGGGATAAGTTTGGGATTTGTGCTCTCTGAGAATCTAAACCTTTCAATCCTAGAAAAACCAATGAATTTTTGTAGCCAAGCCTCACTACAAGACTGAGAAAGCCCTTCTGATTCTATTTATACATTTCTGACTTTATGGCATGAGATGAAATTCAAAGATTGGACCTCTTGCTAGTTGTTATTAATTAATAGCTTAAACGCTTGTGCTTGAGTGAAACAGTAGCCGTGAGACTGTGGTTTAAGCTACTTTCCTTGATATTTGTCTTATGCCTAACTCCATCTATTTGTTCAGGTTACATTTCATTCTTCTCTTTGGATAACTGCAAACCTTGTGAAAGACAAGTGATGAGGGCATTTTACTCCATTCTCTTATTATGCAATAAGTAACTTTTGTAGCATACACCTTTGTACATAGTTACTGCATGTCATTGTCACTTGAGGATAAGTGAGTTGTTCTCCTTTTGCTTGAGGACAAGGAAAACTGTAAATTTGGAGGAGTTGTTAGTCGATGAAAATGACTAACTTTTGTGTATAAAACTTGTATAAATTGTATCAAACTCTCCCAATTTATGGTTATTTTGTAGAGTTATAAGTATTTTCTGTTAAGTATAGGTAATAAATACTTAGTATTTTCATTTTGTGTGTTTAATAATCATTTTCTCTCAATTTCAGGTTAATTAGGCAAGCTTTGGAAAGTGTTATTTTTAACCTTCTCGCTAAGCCAATATGCTGGCTTAGCGAGCATCCGCTAAGCGCAACACTCTTGGGCTAAGCACGAGGAAGACTCTGGAAGAAGATGAGTTGTACAAGTTCGCTAAGCGCACTGCTTCAGCTCATCCGCTAAGCGAGAAAGGCACGCTAAGCCAAAAATCACTAACGTGCACTAAGCGGTCCATACGTGCGCTAAGTGCACTAGCATGAACAAGGCCACCTATTTAAGCCTGAAATCAGATTTTGTGAGGATAGTTTTGGACTGGGATTCAGAGCTTTGCATGTCTAGGGTTTCTAGAGAGAGAAAGGTCCAAGTTCCAGAGAGTTTTGAGAGATTTTGTTGTGCGAAGATCTGCAGAGACCAGAGCATGAAGCAAGAGCCGGTTTGAGAGCTTGAGATGAGTTTGTGAGTGATTATGAGATCCTAGAGGTGAAGGAGACATCCTTACCACTTGTATTTTTGCAATCTTTCATCTTGTTCTTCTCTTTGTTGTTAAGAAGGCTTCCTTGTATGGAAAGCTAAATCCTCTGTTGGATCTTCCCTGTAGGTACCTGATGTAAATACATTTATATCTATTTAATGATGTTTTGTGTGTTCTCTATGCTATTTGCTTTTCATTCCAATATGGCTTTACCTTGATCACATAGATGCATGCTTTGTTAGGTTCATTCAACGGTGGAAACTGGTCTGACTCTAAAGTCCTTGATAGTGCAGGGCTGAGTTGTCGTGTTTTCACGAGGAATCGAGTTGCGATAATTTAGTTGAGTATGTGTGTCTTAATGCGGTCCTGGTTGAGTTTAGTCTTACAAGAGGAATTTGCGGACGATGCTTGATCAGGATTAGGCTAAACTATCATGAGGAATCGGGGTTTAGTATCTCAAGAGACACCATAAGAACACATGAGCATTGTTAGATAGAGAATATCATTTTAGCATCAGGCACCTATTAGGAAGACCAACATGTTCTCTACTTGTTTTTACACATCATTTCTCTCGCGTGATTTTCTTTCTTTTTGCACAAATAGTTTATACACCTGTTCATATTCACACTTACCTTTACACACCAGACACTTATTTGCTGAAATAGCTTACCAAATAACACAAGTTCCCCGAGTGTTCGATACTCGGTTCTTACCGTTTTATACTACTTGTGTGATCCAGTACACTTGCCGGAACCAGTGAATAGCAACTCAGGCACCTCAACAGGAGAGATCCGACGAGGCTGCTCCTCCTCCTAAGCCTACACCTGCACAGGTTGAAACAACGCTAGCTGATCCATATTCTCCAGTGGCAGATCCATCTTCTCCCAAACTTGAAGTAGCTCCCCCATCTTCACCTATTATTATCATCTCTGAAGACTCGACAGAGTCAGCATCTGGAGAAGTTGTTGCTCTCTCTGATTCCCCTATTTTCCATTTGATAGATGAGGAGGATGCTCAGACTCGGGATACCAAGGATCTATCTCAGGACTTTTAAATTCCTAATGATTTTGCTTTTTGGAACTTATCATAACCGGTGAGAGTGTGATCTTAAACTGTGAGTGAACAACTAGCATTGAGTAATAGTCTTTGCATCATTCTTTGAATTTTAGAATGAAATGTATGAATGAGGACATGATGAAGGCCATGATTATATATACAAGCCAATTGACCAAAAAGCTTACCTTGAATTATAATTGTATCCTTTGCACCCTTTGTGAACTGAATGATATTTTCAAAATTGAACCCTGAACTTAAATGACTATCTCCAGATACCTTGCTTAGATTCTAGGAGAGTAGATGGTTCAAGGAAATTTACCCCAAATTTGGGGGAGTTAACTAGGATGCAAAGTGAAAGGTAAAGAACATCAGCACACGCAAAAAATATGTTGTGTAAAAAAAAAAGACGACAATGTCTTCATTTTACATTTCAAAAGACTTCAATGTCTTCAGTCATTTATGCTTTCAAAAGATGACAATGTCCTCATTAACATTTCAAAATACTTCAATGTCTTCAGCCATTTACGCTATCAAAGATGACAATGTCTTCATTTACATTTCAAAGACTTCAACGTCTTTTGTCTTTGTTTGTGCTTCATAGGACTCGACGTTCTCTGTTTCTATGCTTTGAAAAAAAAAATACATATATATATAAAAAATAAAAAAATAACTTTAGATATCTTCCACTCTGCAGAACATCAATGTCTTCATGTTTTCTTGGTTTCACTTCCTTGGTTCACCAGTTGCCCGGTCGAATCGCAGGATTGCTCGAACGAAATTAATGTCCTTATCTCTACTTCCCTTTTATTTCCAATAAAAGATAAGTAAAGAGGGGCAACTGTCATACCCTAATTTCTTCTGAGGACTATCGTTTGTTGATCTTTTGATCCTTGCTAGTCGACTTGTGGTGTTAAATGCCAGTTACAGTGGGAAATAGATGATCATTCAATGTTTTGATCGAGAATGCGAAAGTACCCAAAGGGAAGGGCAAAAAGGTCATTTTATGGTTTTTTTTAACCTTGGCTCGCCCAGGTTAGCCTTTGGCTCTCCTGGGCCACCAAATAACTTCATGGTGAAGTAACCAGCTCACCTGGGCGAGCAAGGTTGCTTCAGGATGAAGTAACAACTCACCTGGGCGAGCTATTATGACCCCAAATGGCTTGTTTTGTTATAAATAGGCATGAAGAGGGGCTGAGAGGGAGGTTCAGAAAGCTAAAGGTGAAGGATTGGAGAGAAAGAAGAGAAAAAAAGAAGGAAGAAGAGAAAAAAGAAGCTAAATTGCTGCCGAATCACGACTGCAATCGATTTCTACATCATTCTTCGTTCGGTGTTCTTCGTTCATCATTGGGTTAGTGTTTGCTTTTAAGAATTTGAATGTGATCTATGCACCCTTAGGGATCCTCTTTCTTGTTTTGTGCATCTCCATATCCTTCTTCTATTATCGGTAATCGCTTTTCTTTTGTAAAGTAAGTTTTAACCGATCATTTGTGCAGCAAGTTATCTTTAAAAAAGATTGAAGGTTAACAAACAAAATCAAGATAAAACCAACTCAAAACTAATTTCTTTTTTATCAAATATCACTTGAGATTGTTTCAAGGTCCAACACCTTAACGATTCTCTCCAATTTTCATTAAAACTTCATTTGAGGAGATCGTTTCAAGGTCTAACTCCTTGAACAAATTTTGTTCGTGATTAAAATCAATATATCAAAAAACATAAAATCAATGTAACACACAAACTTTCAGACTTAAAGAACTACGTAGGTTTGAATTCCTCATCGTACCTGAGGATACGTACGAGCAAGGGCAACACCTTTGCCGATCCCAAAAAAAAATAAAACAAATAAAAATGAAAAATACATTAAAAAATAAAAAGTGAAAATACATAATTTTGAAGTCATGTTTTGCACACTCAATTAAAGGTTGTCGTCCCTTGCGACGGGCGCGTGGGGTGCTAATACCTTCCCCATGCGTAAATAACTCCCAAACCCTTATTTTCAAAATCCAAAGACCCTTTTTTGGTTTTTCTAACGTTTTCCTCAAATAAACGTTGGTGGCAACTCCGCTTATTTTCTCCCTTGGAGACAAACGCTTTGGCCCATCTGTTTTGGCCTTTTCGCACCACCGTCGAAGGGTAGGTTGCGACATTCATAGTTACCATAAGTTATGCCTAGAGATCTTAATTCATTAAGAATGGTTTGAAAGCATCCAAACATACCTTGTTGTTCTTCGCCTTCTTCAATAGATAAAAGTTCATACTTAAGAGTGAGGAGACTTAGTTTGTTCCTCTTTACCTGTGACGTTCCTTCATACGTTACAACTAAAGTGTCCCACATTTGTTTGGCACTCTTGAAGCTGTGTACTTTGGTGTATTCCTCTAGTGATAAGGCACATAGGATCACATTTCGAGCCTTGGAGTTGAGCAAGAATTTGATTTTTGCTTCTCCGTCCACTAGCTCCTTGGGATTTCGTTTAACTGATCGTTATATGCAAAGTGATTTCCATTTTACAGCACGTCCCATGTGTCAATATGAATACATTCAAAATGAGCTATCATCCGTTCCTTTTGGAAATCATATTTCACACCTCTAAATAAGGTTGGTTTTGTTGGTGGAGAATCCTTATTCCATTTCTTAGATTTTTTAGTCTTTTCCTCAATATTGTTAAATACTCAACCCGTAAGACCGAACTCTGATGCCATTTCAAATAACAACAATAACACTAAAAGGGGGATTGAATAGCATGTTAATCATTAAAGACATTATATTTTTTAATTTTGAAGGCAGCGACACACACACACACACATATATATATTTGATTCGTCCATAAAAAAAAAAAAACCAGTTTAATAGTTCAGAAACTCTATGAAATAAGAAGTTTAAAAAGGTTTTCAAATAGACACCAAAAACAATAAAGAAAGCTAAGGTAATACTTACTAAAACCGCTTAAAAGAGATGTAGAAACACTTGGTTTATATTGGTTCACTCAAATAGAGCTATGTCGAGTTCTCCTTTACACAATAGTAAAGGGTTTCGCTAATAAAAAATTTGATTAGAAAACAAGTATTTTGTCCTGCCACTCCAGGCTATACAAGTATTCTACTAGTCACTTCTAGCACTCACTTAGACTCCCCCTCAATCTAAGAATACCCAAGTATTATTTAACACTAAGCCACTCCTGGCTTTCTCAAACACAAGTTTGAATGAATACAATGATTCAAAATCACTCAATTGAGTGGATAAACAATAAAGTTTAAATACAAAATAACTTTGCTTAGCAAAGAATAAGCAATGTAAGATCAAATGTATCATCTAGTAATTTTTGTAGAGTTTCGCCTAAGGGTTTTTCTCATTGCTTTTTATGACAATGTTCGTCCTTTGCTTTTTGGGTAGAGGCTACTGTTAGTCGTCTTCTATGACTAACTTTTGTATAGAAAATTTTTACAAAATGTACATATTTTCCCCAATTTATGGTTCTTTTTGTAGGATTGTAAATAAATTTTTCTTTGTTTTTATCTGTGCTCAGTAGAAGCCTTGTGTATGGAATTAATGTCAATTTCTCTTCAATTTCAGGCAAAAAAAAGAGTTATTTGGAAGAAGTGCTAAAGTTGATGTCTCGCTAAGTGAGCTCAATGCACTTAGCGAGTGTCATCCGCTAAGCGAGGCATCAACGCGCTTAGGAAATAGGAGGAATCTGGAAGGGAATCTGTCACGCAGGCACGCGCTCAGCACGTCATCAGCTCACTCAGCGAGTCATTTGTCACCTTCTAGGCTTAACGCGAGTTTGGCATTGAGCGAAAATTCACTTACTCGCGCTAAGCACAAGAATGGCGCTAAACGCGACGTCGAGGTCAGTGAGCCCTTTTTAAGCATGGAATAGCAGAAAGAGAGAGAGGGCGTTGAATAGCCATAAGAGGACCCAACGCCTTTAGATATTTGTTTTCACACTTACTTGCTCATGTTTATTGATTTGTAATTAGAATAGAACATACTTTTACTTTCATTAACAATTATGATTTCTGTTTGCAAATGCCTGCTTATTGAACAAACCTTTACCAAATGAACAAGTTCCCTGAGTTCAATACTCGGTTCACACTGTTTTAATTATTTACTTGACAACCCGATGCACTTGCCGGTAGATTTCGCATCCACACAAACAAGTAGTATCCCGGACTGCGAACAGCTACCTTTTATAGACTTCAGTAAAGGATCTGTTACAGATTAGCATTAAATCTTGAAATGATCATTGTCTCATACTAGGAGGAATGGCGACATGGCACACTTTGATAGGAAAGGAAAGGAATAAAGGTACATACAACATGTGCTTCTTATCCATGATGAAAATGACATTTGAGAAATATTCTATAAAAACCTTATATTCTCTTCTATTGTGTCCTTTCCTCATTCAAATGTTAGTAATTCAAATTAAGAGAGGCAAAATTGAATTTCAAAAAAAGAGATCATGCACTTCCCTTTGTAGCTAACATTACCTTTTCGTACTGGTTGGAGGTTACATATAAGAGTATACAATGAGTATGTAAGTTACTTATACCAATTAGACGCAAGTTATATAAACTAGACACCCACATGTTGTGCGGGTTTATAAATAATAAAAAAATATTTAAATAAATTATTTATTTGATAAATCAAATTTAAAAATATAATTGTTAATGATATTTTATATCAGTTTATGTTAAAAGAGATAAAAAAAATACATATAAATTAAGATTTTTTTATTTATCAATATGTTTATATGGGAATATTTCAAAATTGGAGCCTAACCATTCAACTAAAGTTGATTAACGTGAAGATAAAAGTAAGCATTGTGTATAAATTTTATAAGAATAATATAAGAATAAAGTGAAATTGACATAATAAAACAACCTTAAAAAATAGATTTAATGAATGAAAAATAGTCAATCATAATGGTAAAACACATAAAAATGATGTGAATAAAACACCGAAAATTGTTCATTTAAATAAACTTGAGCATGTTGAATTACATATCCTAGTCTATGATGCATGTATGCATGACTCCATAGACAATCAAGCATTAAATAAATAACAAAGTTATCCTGATCAAAGACTAGTTTTTACAAGTTACAACTCATCATCAACCACATAAAAAGGGCAGCATGAGCTTCATGACATCTTCGTGTTTATAGGAATTAGGGTGTTACATATGTTCCTTATTTGGTAGAGATTATAGATGTGTACCTTGTTCTTAGGCTAGCAAGGTAAATATATGCATTAGGTAAGGATGTAGTTGTACCATGCAATGAAGGTTAAGGTACACCTATAATAGGTAAATGATCATTAAGATACAAAGAGTAAGGAGGCATGAATCCTCACCAATGTAATAAGAAATGCATGTCTTTTGAAGAGAATGAAGACTATGTAGGACCTAGTAAATTAGTAGAAATGAAAGTAAAGGCCATTGTTGTGGTAATGAGTAACAATGAGATGAGAATTTAGTGTAGGTATGCTAAGGAAGTCCACTAGGGTTAGGAAGTAGGGATCCCCATGAAGTCTTTGAAACACTCACTAATACACCTCCCAATGCATGGAGTCTAGTTTAAGTTTGTATGTACGCTTTTAGTGAAACAAATAGAACACAATAGATGGGGTTAAATCGTGTGTTAGTATAACTAGAAAACTTTTTCTCAAAACTAAAACCTTTTTCAAAAATAGATATGGAAAGCAAGCTCATAAGAAGTTTAAGAAAGGATCTTTCAATGGTGTTAAAAAAGTTAGTTTTCACAAAACAAGTTAGCAAAGAACTTGTGCATCCGATGATGAGTTCAAGAAAGAAAAAAAGTTAAAACACAAGAACATAAGTATGAACATTTTTTTATATTGATTCACTCAAATTATTAGCTATGTCCAATTCTCCGTCAACCATAGAAGGGTTCCACTAATCAGAAAATGATTATGATAAGTATTATTTCCTTCCACTTCTGCCTTACATTATGTATTCTCTAGGCCACTTCTGGCACACCCTCAATCTCATCTAGAGACAAATAAGCTATTGGAATCAACCCTAGTGGCCAATCCATTTCAGACTATATTTGTATCATGACTTTGGTTTATATATTCTATATGTAAATGAGACATGTCAATTATTATGTTAATAGTTTTATAGCATAATAATGTCCTTAAAATAGGTGATTCATTCAATGGAAAATCAAGTGGAACTTGATTGTGAGATACATTGAACCATGAAACATTGTTCTAAATGCATTGAGGTTATTGTGTTAGTAGACTGATGACCACATCTCACAAGTCATGAATGAGATATCAAGTTGGCACATAGGTATAATATTAGGAGTAATATTTATACAAGATAGACTTGCTATGAGAAAACTTCATAATAGCTATGTGAGTGTCATAAGCACTTCTTATGGCAACCATAAGGTGATAGTAGTCCTTCAACTTGAAGGTACTACAAATGTTATATGTAAGAATTGTAGGCTTTAATGCTAACAAACATCATCTGTAACAAGGTGATGATCATACATGTAGTACTTAGGCTTGCAATGGATCATGTTAAGGGATGTAAGAGATGTAGATAGGATTCATCCCTCCTACATAGAAGGAGTTATGTCTATGGGCCTCTTGATAGAATGGGACGCGCTATATGCATGGCCACGCAAAAATGGGCCAATATGAGATATTAGACCTTTTTGTGTTTACGCATCCACTCAGGTATCGAGAAATTGATGACGGGACTTAACAAGGATGACACTTTTATGCCTTATGTTCGATCAAGAAATTTGTACAAAGAGGCAAATGCTACACCATGGAAATAGTTGTGGTAAGGTTGAAATCAAATCACTGATTTGCTCATGAGTTGTGTGGCAGCGATGCACTACCAGATGCCAACCACTAGCTATAGTATTATAAGATAGTATTATTTTTAGTCTAGTGGGATCCTATAGGGTCACACACATAGAGTGATTTATTGGAATAGATGAATAAATTAAATGTGATTTAATTTAGTTCACAATTAATTAATAATATAAGGCATAATTAATTAACAATAGATATTTAATTAAATAAGACACAATCTGATAAAATAATTAATTAGATATGATTTAAATCAGTATCTATAAATCTAATCAAATAAGATAATTATTAGTAGATTTAAATCAAATAAGATTTAACAAGATCTGATGAAATCAAATAAGATTTGATAAAGATAAGATATAATTAAGATTTGGAAAAAAATCATTCTCTTATATATATGAGGGTGGTGGAGCTAATGCACTTCATGAATTTTTTTATTCACTATTGAGATAGAAAGTGTCACACTATATCCTTACGTGTCTACAATCAGCTAACACCAAGACCCTGCTTTGATTGTTGCTCACATGGACTGTCATACTTTCAACGCTTAGTGGTCAAAGGCAACTCATCATTTGAAAGCATGCTACAAAAGTGCATTCTAATCCCTTAGTGATTCATGTATATTCCGTGGTCCATGGGATGGGGTTCTTTCTACTCATGGTCTCTTTGAAAATTTAAAAAATATAGACCATGAAACCCCAACATAGGGTTCTTTCCTTCATATCAGAAAGCATGTTGGCATGATTTATTTTCATATATTTAATACGTTGTTTGAAATCATGTTGTTTTGCATTAAATATGTTTTATGTTGTTTTATGTTATTTTATATGCTTTGATGCATATTAAATCATTCTAGGTTTGCTATTTTTTGGTTTTATCGTGTTTTGGACGAAAACACATTTTCTGGGAACGCAACAGGAGAACAACCATTCTGACATTCGGAACGACAATGCTAAAACTAAGAACAATTGTTTTGGCCTTTAGCAAAGTCGTGTTGTTTTGTGAACAATCGTGCTACACACACAATGGTTGTGCGTTTGTTTATATATAAAATGTTTTATATGCTTCTAGCAATGCTTGGTTATGACCTTATTTTTATGTTGGTTTATTTTAAATATGGACTTTGTGTCATGATTTATTTTATTCCCATTTTGCATTCTACATGTTGCAATTTAATTTTGGATGACTTGTGAGTCATGTTGTTTAATTTTGGCTTGCTAGAAAATCTTCCAATGGGATTTTCCAAGTCAATAATAGAGGGTTATTTATTTGAGTAAAATAGTGGGAGAGTATTTAGTAAAAGTCCTTATTAAGTATGCTAAATGAGCAAGTTATCTGAAAATAAGTTGATAGATTAGTATAGAAGCTTTAGGATTTTCCTTAAACAAGTAAGCTTTACATGCTAAATGAGCAAACTCCTAAGCCACTTGTAGCTAATGCATCAAGGGCTAACAAAGATGCTTATCAGAAGCTCCTGGACAATGCCATTGATGTTGGATGTTTGATGCTTGCTACCATGAATTCAGAGTTATAGAAATAACACAAATTCATGGAGGCGTACGATATGATCATGCACCACAAGACGCTCTATCAAGAGCAAGAAAGGCATGAGAGATACTTGGAAGAGTGCAAGGAGAAGAAGGGAAGTGAGACTTTGGGTTCAAACATTCATGTTATAGAGATCAATTTGTCTACTTTAGCATCCTGGGTATAAGATACTGGATATGGTTCTCACATTTTTACTAATGTGCAGGGGCTAAAGGACAGTAGAAAGTTGACTAAAAGCGAACTAGACTAGTGAGTGGGAAATAGAGAAAAGGTTGTTGCATTAGCTATAGGATCTTTTATTTTGAATTTACATCAAGGCTTATTTTGGAATTAAATAATTGCTATTATGTTCCAGCAATTAGCAGAAACATTATTTATATTTTTTGTTTGGACATGATGGGTTTCACTATTTTAATAAAGGACAAATGTTGTTATATTTATATTGTAGAAGCAAGCTTCATGACGATGAATCAAGATGATTCAAATAGTTTTGATGATGACAAAAAGGCCAAGAGAATGATTTCAAGGGTGAGTCAACAAGTTCAAGATCAAGATTAATTTCAAGTTTCATGAGAAGAAATCAAGAAGATTCAATAATCAAGAGAAGTTTGATTTCAAGATTCAAGAGAAGATGAATTCAAGATTCAAGAGAAGAAATCAAGAAGACTTCACAAGGGAAGTATTGAAAAGATTTTTCAAAATCAAACATAGCACAGTTTTGTTTTTCAAAAGAGTTTTTCTCAAAATTTTCTAAGTTACCAGAGTTTTTACTCTTTGGTAATCGATTACCAAGTTCCTGTAATCGATTACCAGTGGCAAAGTTTGATTTCAAAAGCTTTTAACTGAATTTGCAACAATCCAATTGATTTCAAAATGGTGTAATCGATTACAAGATATTGGTAATCGATTACCAATGTATCTGAACGTTGAAATTCAAAATCAATTGTGAAGAGTCACATCTTTTCATAAAATGCTTTGTGGAATCGATTACATGGTTTTGGTAATCGATTACCAGTGATAAGTTTTGAATAAAAATAAGAGATGTAACTCTTCCAATGGCTTTCAGGTTTTTCTAAAGGTTATAACTCTTCCAATGGTTTTCTTGAACAGACATGAAGAGTCTATAAAAGCAAGACCTTGATTTGCATTTCAATAACTTTTTTCATATATACTTTTACAACCTTTGAATCTCTTTGAACATATTCTTGAACTTCTTCTCCTTCTTCCTTTGCCAAAAGCTTTCTGAGTTTTCTGGTTTCCAAACTTTGTTCTTTCACAAAAAACAAAAGTGTGCTATTCATCTTTTTCATTCTCTTCTCCCTTTGCCAAAAACAATTTGCCAAGGACTAACCGCCTGAATTCTTTTTGTGTCTCTCTTCTTCCTTTTCCAAAAGAACGAAGGACTAACCTCCCGAATTATTTTGTGTCTCCCTTCTCCCTTTTCAAAGAATTCAAAACGACACAGTCTGAGAATTCTTTTGATTCTTCCCTTTCCCTTAAACAAAAGATTTCAAAAGACTAACCGCCAGAGATATCTTTTGTTTCCCCTTCACAAAGTTTCAAAGGACTAACTACCTGAGAACTTTGTCTTAATGTAGAAGCAAAGCTTCATGGTGAATCAAAAGTGATTCAAAGGTGTTTTGATGATAACAATGATGATAACAAAAGATGATGACAAAGGTGATGACAAAAAGCTCAAAGATCAATCAAAGAACAACTCAAGTGAATCAAAGATCAATCAAAAAACAACTCAAGTGAATCAAGAACAATTCAAGAGTTCAAGATAAGAATCAAGAAGAATTCAAGACTCAAGAAGAAAGTTTAGAGTCAAGAATCAAGATTCAAGGTTCAAGATCTCAAGAATCAAGATCAAGATTCAAGACTCAAGATTCAAGAATCAAGAGAAGGCTTAATCAAGATAAGTATGAAAAGATTTTTCAAAAACTGAGTAGCACATGGATTTTTCACAAAACATGTTTACCAAAGAGTTTTTACTCTCTGGTAATCGATTACCAGATTGCTGTAATCGATTACCAGTAGCAAAATTGTTTTGAAAAAGTTTTCAAATTGAATTTACAACATTCTAATTATTTTCAAAAAGCTGTAATCGATTACAATGTTTTGGTAATCGATTACCAGTGCCTTTGAATGTTGAAATTCAAATTCAAATGTGAAGAGTCACATCCTTTCACATAAAAGCCTTGTGTAATCGACTACACTGATTTGGTAATCGATTACCAGTGATTGTTTCTGAATAAAATCAAAAGATGTAACTCTTCAAATAGTTTTTGACTTTTTCATATTGGTTTTAAGTTTTTCTAAAAGTTATAACTCTTCTAAATGGTTGTCTTGACCAGATATGAAGAGTCTATAAAAGCAAGGCTTTGTTTTGCATTTCAAGTATCTTGAATACACTTTTTTTCCAATCAATCCTATACAATCCTTTACAACCCTTGAATCTCTTTCAACTTCTTCTTCTTCTTTGTGCCAAAAGCTTTCCAAAGTTTTCTGGTTTTCTAAACCTTGAAAACTTGTGCTATTCATTCTTTTCATCTCTTCTCTCTTTGCCAAAAAGAATTTGCCAAGGACTAACCGCCTGAATTATTTTTGTGTCTCTCTTCTCCCTTTTCCAAAAGAACGAAGGACTAACCGCCTGAATTCTTTTGTGTCTCCCTTCTCCCTTGTCAAAGAATTCAAAACGACACAGTCTGAGAATTCTTTTGATTCTTCCCTTTCCCTTAAACAAAAGATTTCAAAGGACTAACCGCCTGAGATATCTTTTGTTTCCCCTTCACAAAGTTTCAAAGGACTAACTGCCTAAGAACTTTGTCTTAACACATTGGAGGGTACATCCTTTGTGGTACAAGTAGAGGGTACATCTACTTGGGTTGTTGTGACTGAGAACAAGAGTGGGTGCATCTCTTGTGGATCAGTTCTAGTGGAGGGTACATCCACTAGGGTTTCAAAAAGAAAAAGGGAGGGTACATCCCTTGTGGATCTTTGCTTGTAAAAGGATTTTTACAAGGTTGAAAGAAATCTCAAGAACCACAGGTTGCTTGGGGACTGGATGTAGGCACGGGTTGTTGTCGAACCAGTATAAAAACTCTTGTGTGTTTGTTTCCTTCTTCCCTACTCTTTTACTTTCCGCTGTGCATTTAATTTCCGCTTTTACTTTCTGTTAAGTTTCTCTTCTACTCCTCATTCTCTTAACAATTTAGTAAAAGCCTTAGAAGAGTAATTTTTTAATTAGTAAAGGTTTAGGAATAATTAATTCAACCCCCCCCCCCCTTCTTAATTATTCTAAGGTCACTCGATCCAACACTTAACACATTGGAGGGTACATCCTTTGTGGTACAAGTAGAGGGTACATCTACTTGGGTTGTTGTGACTGAGAACAAGAGAGGGTACATCTCTTATGGATCAGTTCAAGTGGAGGCTACATCCACTTGGTGTTCAAAGAGAACAAAGGAGGGTACATCCCTGGTGGATCTTTGCTTGTAAAGGATTTTACAAGGTTGAAAAGAAATCTCCAGGACCGCAGGTCGCTTAGGGACTGGATGTAGGCCCGGGTTGTTGCTAAACCAGTATAAAACTCTTGTGTTTATCTTCTTCTTCCCTACACTCTTTAATTTCCGTTGTGCACTTTAATTATCGCTTTTACTTTTGGTTAAGTTTCTATTTCTATTATTTACTTTCTTAACATTATAGTAAAAGCCTAATTGAATCTAGTAACAGTAAGAAAGATAGATTTTTAATTAGTAAAGGTTCACTAATAATTAATTCAACCCCCCCTTCTTAATTATTCTGAGGCCACTTGATCCTACAAGTGGTAACAGAGCACGTATCTTGTAGAAAGTTTAACCACTTCAAGATTCATGGCCTCTTCAAATTCTTTTTTTCCTGAAGGAAATTCCATCCATAGGCCACCTATCTTTAATGGTGAGGGTTACCACTATTGGAAAACCCGTATGCAAATTTTCATTGAAGCCATAGATTTAAACATCTGGGAAGCAATAGAAATAGGACCTTACATACCCACCGTAGTAGATGTAAGCACAAGCACCTCAACACAAAAACCTAGAGATAAGTGGACATAAGAAGATAGAAGAAGAATCCAGTATGATCTTAAAGCCAAAAACATTATTACTTCAGCCCTAGGAATAGATGAGTATTTTAGAGTGTCAAATTGCACAAATGCTAAGGAGATGTGGGATACTCTCCAACTTACACATGAAGGCACCACTGATGTAAAAAGATCTAGAGTCAATACCCTTACACATGAATATGAATTGTTTAGGATGAACCCTAATGAAAACATACATAGCATGCAGAAAAGATTCACACATATAGTCAACCATCTTGCCTCTTTAGGAAAAATCTTCCCTAATGAAGATCTAATTATAAAGTTTTAAGATGTTTAAGTAGGGAATGGCAGCCCAAGGTAACTGCTATTTCTGAAAGTAAAGATCTTTCCTCTATGTCTCTTGCTACTTTGTTTGGAAAATTGCAGGAACATGAAATGGAACTCCAACGTCTTAATCAGAATGAAGAAACCGACAAAAAGAAAAGAAGTATAACACTTAAAGCCTCTTCATCAATGCAAGAAGAAAATGAAGAAGAAGAATCAGAAGATGAAGAAGACTTCTCACTCTTTGTGAAGAAATTTCAAAAATTTGTCAAGAAGAGAAGAATCGAGAGGCGTCAGAACTTCAACAATAGAAGAAGATCTCAAGAAGACTCTCAAATTCTTAGATGCTACAAATGCAACCAACTTGGTCACATCAAAGCAAATTGTCCCTCAAATGAGGAATGGCCTGAAAAGAGTGACAAGAAAAGGTATGAAGAAAGAAGGACCAAGAAGGCCTACATTGCATGGGATGACAATGACTCATCAGACGGTTCAGAGAAGGAGATCAACCTTCTTATCAAGGACTATGAGAGTGATGAGAACATCTCTCAAGAAGATTAAGCAAAAAATAAAAGTATGACTTCCATCTTTGAAGAACTAGATACTTTAATCATGAAAAAGGTAACATCAAAACCATTCTCTTTTAAGAGTTTATTTTGATTGAACTTTTTCCTTCACTTAATTTGATTATGATGCCTAACAAAATTTTATTTGTTTGTCATGATTGATTGAAACTGTGAGTATATGTTTATATGTTCTTGATTGAGTTAATTTTCTTTCTCAAAGCATGAAGTCTCTTTTTAAATATTCTGATAATATCTATAATCTTTATTCTTCAATACTTGTGTTGATTATCTTGATATAATTGAATATATATGTTTCTTATTAAATAATTATGCATGATTTTGAATGTGATATGTGAATTACTTGATTAAGGTTCTTTCATAAAGTTTTTTCAAAATTTAATGTTATATATATATATATATTTAGTTTTGGCTGAAATACTCTCTGGTAATCGATTACAACAACAGTGTAATCGATTATAGGCAGATAAGAAGGTTGTAATTGATTACCAAATATTGTAATCGATTACAACATGTCCCTGCTCCTATATATTCAGATTTCAAAATCTGAAAACTGCAACTCCTCATTCTCTCACGAAACCCTTGTTCCCAATTTTTCTTTCTGCCATATCTCACTCAATTCTTGTCCAAATCACTCCCCACAAAGACCAAATTTCATCTTTTTTTCATTCTCTTTCATTTGAACTGATTGAAATTTCAAATAACTCCCTCAAATGTTGGAACCATCAAAGAAGCGAAAGGGTTCTTCGAGTCGAAGCCAATGGCATTCTGAGACTCAAGAAACGTAGATTCCCTCCTCCATTTCCTCTTCCTCATTGTTCTCAACAGAAGAACAAAGGATACGGTACACAAATCTTTTCTCTTCTCGTTCAATTATTGATCCAAAATTTATTGACATGGATTTCTTTTCCAATGAGAGTTTTGAATGCATTCAGGCATTTGAAAACTCCAATCTCATTCGTTTCATGTCTTTAAAATTGTATGTTTATTCTGAATTAGTTAAAGCCTTCTATTCTAATCTTGAAATTCAAGAAGGCACTCTGATTTCTGAAGTCTATGGGATAAAAATGGTCATTGACCAATCCCTATTCTATGACTTGACCCAATTATCAAGTGAGGGTGTACCATTTGAAGGTGCACTGAATGATGATTAGAAATTTGATTTCTTTGTACATGATGTCCGCCGGTTGGTTTGCACCAACCAAGCAGATATGATCGGAAGGCTGCTTGCCGGTTCATTGGATTTTGAAAGCCACATCCTTCATTATCTCATTGTGCGAATTCTGCTTCCAAGATCTTCAAACCTTGCACAGGTTTCTGAGGAAGATCTTATTGTCATGTGGGCTTTCCATACAGGCCGAAAAATTGATTGGGCACACTTAGTCCGATATCGCATGCATAAGGCATTGTGATTAAATGCTCCATTGCCATATCCACACCTAGTCACTGTCTTCCTTCAACACTTTAACATCCCTCTTGATTCTGAACCTTATGTTCCAATCAAGAGATCTTTCTTAATCGGTGCCGCTGTGATTGCATCTTTTGGTTACCGTAAAGAGCATGATGGCTCTTGGGTAAAAAAGGGTGCTCAACCCATTGATGAAGAAGGAAACTTACCAGTTGGAGAAGATTCATCTCTTCTTCAAAGGATTTTGGACAGGTTCGACGGTCTTCAAACCTTTGTTGGTGAAAGGTTTGATGCTCTAGAATTACAAGTGGACATGCAATTCGATGAGATGGATACAAGGATCACCAAGTGATGTGCCATCATTTTCTTCTATTTTCTAAACCCTTTTTGCACCATTTTAAATACTGATTAGTCTTAATTGTCAAATTTATTAGGCAGTTTTATTATTTGGGCCCATTCAGCTAATTTGATGTTTTTTAATCTAATTTCAGGAATTAATGAAGCATTGGGCTTGAATCTAGAATTGGGCTTGGACTTGAAGAGGGCAGACTAATTTATTCTATAAAATTAGATCTTATCTTATCTAGATATTATTTAGATATTATTTCATCTAGATCTTATCTTATCTTATCTAGATTTGATTTGATTTTACTTATGGGCTTGGATTTAAAACATATTTGTAAGCTTTGGGGCTGAAAAAAAACTATATAACAGCACCAAGGTTCTAGTTTAGGAAGCCCCCCCTCTCTCCCTCGCGGGAGACTCTCTCTCTCTCCTCTCTCTCTTCTATTTTTCGTTTTTAGTTTTAGTCTCTCTTCTCTTTCTCTTTTATTTTCGTTTTTTTACAATTCCAGTTCAGACTTTTAGTTTTATCAATAAAATTTCATTCTCTATTTGATTAATGGAAGGCTAAGTCCGCAGCGTTGTTTTCCCTTGAGGATCAAGCACAGTTCTCTTTGAGGTTCTATTATTACTGTTAAATTCTGTTTAGTTTTTCCTCTTCACTAATTACTTTGAATTTGTTGCTTTTAATTCATGCATGCTTAGTGCTTGATTAATTGTCTCTGCGCTTAATTTACGTTCATGCTTAATGATCGTTTATGAGTAATTGGTGTATGTGATGCTTAATCACATAATGAATGCCTTATGTTGAATTTCGCTTAGTAATTTAATTTAGGGTTGGATTAAGTGGTTAAACTGATAAAGGATAAACTCTCATAACCTAGGATAAGAGACTTGCTTGTGAATCAAGGGGAAGCAACGTGTTTTAATTATGATATTTTCTAATTCACATATATTCGCTGTTTAATTTACAAAAGCAAACAACAACCCCCCCATCGTTACTGTTACTGTTACTGCAAGTATATTATGAACATTTGGCTTGTCACTGCTCGTTGGGAAACGACCTAGGATCACTTCCTAGTTACTACATTTTAATGTTTATTTCATTCGGGTACGGCCTCGATCACCAAGGTTGAAGGAGATGTCTCTCACATCCGCACATGCTTTGATCTACCACCACCACCACGACCATCATCTTAGATTTCTATTATTTTTAATATTATTAGTACTTTGATTTCTAGCCGTGTACTTTGGCTATATTATTATGACATTTGAACATTTAGTACCTCTTTTACTATTTGCTTAGTATGATTGAACATCTATGAATTATGTTATATGACTATGTGGTTTATATTTTAATTTGGGTTATTCATGTTTTTGCTTCATGATTGGTTTAGATCTTTCAATGAATGCCTTGTATATATTTTTTTAATTATGTATGTCTTACGCACTTTGGCTTTTTGTTGATGCCAAAGGGGGAGAGAAAATAGGGATTAAATCAAGAACTCACATAATTAAATAACTTAATTTCAAGTGAAGCTTAAACTCAAAAACAAAGGGGGAGAATATGGAGAATTAAGTGAGTGATCGACTAGGAAAAAGACTGTGTATGTGTTTCTTGATTTCAGGGTTGTCATCATCAAAAGGGGGGGATTGTAGAAGCAAGCTTCATGGTGATGAATCAAGTTGATTCTAGTAGTTTTGATGATGACAAAGATGATGACAAAATGCCCAAGAGAATGATTTCAAGGTTGAGTCAACAAGTTCAAGATCAAGATTAATTTCAAGTTTCATGAGAAGAAATCAAGAAGATTTAAGAATCAAGAGAAGTTTGATTACAAGATTCAAGAGAAGATGAATTCAAGATTCAAGAGAAGAAATCAAGAAGACTTCACAAGGGAAGTATTGAAAAGATTTTTCAAAAACAAACATAGCACAGTTTTGTTTTTCAGAAGAATTTTTCACAAAATTTCTAAGTTACCAGAGTTTTTACTCTCTGGTAATCGATTACCAATTTCCTGTAATCGATTACCAGTGGCAAAGTTTGATTTCAAAAGCTTTTAACTGAATTTGCGATGTTCCAAATGATTTCAAAATGGTGTAATCGATTACCAATGTATCTGAACGTTGAAATTCAAAATCAATTGTGAAGAGTCACATCTTTTCATAAAATGCTTTGTGTAATCGATTACATGGTTTTGGTAATCGATTACCAGTGATAAGTTTTGAATAAAAATAAGAGATGTAACTCTTCCAATGGCTTTCAGGTTTTTCTAAAGGTTATAACTCTTCCAATGGTTTTCTTGAACAGACATGAAGAGTCTATAAAAGCAAGACCTTGATTTGCATTTCAATAACTTTTTTCATATATACTTTTACAACCTTTGAATCTCTTTGAACATATTCTTGAACTTCTTCTCCTTCTTCCTTTGCCAAAAGCTTTCTGAGTTTTCTAGTTTCCAAACTTTGTTCTTTCACAGAAAACAAAAGTGTGCTATTTATCTTTTTCATTCTCTTCTCCCTTTGCCAAAAACAATTCGCCAAGGACTAACCGCCTGAATTCTTTTTGTGTCTCTCTTCTTCCTTTTCCAAACGAACGAAGGACTAACCGCCTAAATTCTTTTGTGTCTCCCTTCTTCCTTTTCAAATAATCCAAAACGACACAGTCTGAGAATTCTTTTGATTCTTCCCTTTCCCTTAAACAAAAGATTTCAAAGGACTAACAGCCTGAGATATCTTTTGTTTCCCCTTCACAAAGTTTCAAAGGACTAACTGCCTAAGAACTTTGTCTTAACACATTGGAGGGTACATCCTTTGTGGTACAAGTAGAGGGTACATCTACTTGGGTTGTTGTGACTGAGAACAAGAGAGGGTACATCTCTAGTGGATCAGTTCAAGTGAAGGGTACATCCACTTGGTTGTTCAAAGAGAACAATGGAGGGTACATCCCTTGTGGATCTTTGCTTGTAAAGGATTTTACAAGGTTGAAAAGAAATCTCAAGGACCGCAGGTCGCTTGGGGACTGAATGTAGGCACGGGTTGTTGCCGAATGAGTATAAAACTCTTGAATTTGTCTTCTTCTTCCCTACACTCTTTAATTTCCGCTGTGCACTTTAATTATCGCTTTTACTTTTGGTTAAGTTTCTATTTCTATTCTTTACTTTCTTAACATTATAGTAAAATCCTTATTGAATCTAGTAACATTAAGAATGATAGATTTTTAATTAGTAAAGGTTCACTAATAATTAATTCAACCCCCCTTCTTAATTATTGCGAGGCCACTTGATCCAACATATATGAATCATGTTTTCAATGCTGGTGCGCCCATATGTAATGGACTGTATGTTTTAAATATCGAAATGCCCTTTTATAACATAAAAGTAAAAAGGGTTAAACCAAATAGTTTGAACCCTACATACCTTTGCCATTATCGTTTAGGTCATATAGGTGAGAGACATATCTCCAAGCTCCATAAAGATTAACTCTTGGACTCATTTAATTAGGAATCATTGAGGTGTGTGTATCTTGTCTATTGGGAAAGATGACTAAGACCCTATTCAACAATCATAGTGAGAAGGTTAGTGATCTTTTGGAACTAATACATAGTGATGTATGTGGACCCCTGAATCAACCTGTTTGAGGTGGCTTTTCTTACTTCATCACATTTACTACTAACTTCAGTAGATATGGATATGTCTACTTATGAAACACAAGTGAGAAACCTTTGAAAAGTTACGGGAGTTAAAAAATGAGGTAAAGAACCAACTTGGCAAAAGTATTAAGGCCATACGATCAGATCGTGTTGTTTAATACTTAAGCCAGGAGTTTGATGACTATATGTGAGAGTGTAGGATTATATCCCAACTTATTCCACTTGGAACACCACAATGGAACAGTGAGTCTTGTAACACCCTAATATTTAAGACTATAATTATGCCTTAATTATTCTATTTTTTATTTTATAAAACATGTTAATCAACTTTAGTTTCATTGTCATATAAAGTTAAGAAAACATGAACTAGAATTTTAGTGAATTTTTAAAACTTTGTATTAGTTGCTTTCTAAAATTGATACCACTTAGGAGATAATATATTTCATCCAAATTTTTTAAATGAAAGCGTAATACAATTTGCTTAGATGCATACTTCTTTAAAAACATAAAGCAAAACAAATGAAATTAAACACATTAGAATTATTGAATATATATAAATATGCATAAGAGTTTCCCCAAGTAAAATAACAAGTACAACCCGAAGGTGCAATTGTATATGATGATAAACTAGATGACAGAAATATATACATAACAAAAGTACTAAAGTCTGGGCCTCCCTAGATCAAATACATGTAAAAGAAAAAGGTCCTAGATTCAGAGTAGTCATCTCTAACGCCCAACCATATGTGAAAGATACACAAAGTATAAGTCCGAAGTCGCCACAAGGGAAATCCCATAAGTTGGATCCCTAGGAAGAACCATAGATTCCTCCATTGGTTTTGCGTCCTCCTTTAGATCCTCCTCCATCTTGGAGTCCTCCTTGATGATCTCGGGGTCCTCCTCGAAGTCTACTAATGGTAAGGCCTCCACTCTAGCCTCAACCCCAGTCAAGGACAAAGCTCGGGGTCTGATGCTAGAAGGAAAGGTTCATATTGCTAGCACCACAGTTGACAGAGAGTAGAAGACAAACACAGTGCGGTTAGAACCATCACAGTCCTTCGATGATCTATCAGAAGAAGAATAAGATGGTGATGATGAAGATGAATATGAAGATAACAAAATGTCCACAACGACCACTAGCAAGGCTTAGTGGTAGTATGATGGAGTGGGTTGTGTCCACAACATGTAGTGCTTAAAGAGCTAAGGCTACTCCTTAGGGGTGTCTACAAGCGTCAGTGTATAGCAGAGATACCCTATAAAGTGATCCATGCCTCTTACCATGTTGGGTATCCACATCCCCCAGGCACACTTAACCTCAAGATGGAGCGTCGACTCCTTGCCTGCCATCTGATCCTGAATAAAAAGTAAGGGTTAGTATTCTTGCTTCCTCAAACAAATATAGAAAGACTTTAACAAGTCACACACAAGCTACTAACCACTATGATTTTGTTTTCTACCAATTATTGCTTGCATCCTAATCATTTTCATTACTAACATTGTAAATATTTATCAATGGTCAACTACCACTGGAACTCTCAAAACTCAGTGGTCTTACAACATTTTAGTATTGGATGATTGCTGGGATACACCTTTTCCCTTGGCATAATGAAAGACTATCACCAATTAACGATGATTGTATTTTTGTCGGGGTTGCCTGTAATGACCCACCTCATCGCTACGATATCACTAACTATAAAATGTGACATTTCAATTTTAAGTGTAAGCTCCATTAATTTGATTATGAAAATGATGGTAAATTTTTCATGATATACATTCATCAAACAACGTACAAACACGTGAATAAATACATACATACATATACACACACACACACAAATATATATATATATATATATATATATATATATATATATATATATATATATATATATATATATATATATAACCACTATACATTCTTCAAATGTTGGAACATAATTCAGTTTTTACATAGATCTAAACCTAGGACTTACATGCCCAATCAAAAAGAGTCAAGGAACCAACTAAGGAAGAGTTGATAACAAAACACAACTCTCCCCCAAAATAAATTATAGTGTTATCACGTCAGCGGCGGCTCCAACAAAAGACTTCCTTCCAAGTCACCTATTGTTGCTCATCTCCTCCCACGAATGAAAGTTCGAGATCATCACAGGCACCAATCACACGGTACAAAAATTGTAAGGGTGAGTTTATTATAAAAGATCAACAAACACCAAATGACAATGATTAACAAGAAAACAATAACAATAACCACAATCATTCTCAATAACCCATCAATTCAACGTACACTTAACAAACTAGTCATCAACTTTTCCACAATTCAAATCAATTATGCTCAAAATGATGCATGTACCTGACTCAAATCTAAATTGCAATGCAGTACCATTTATCAGGAAATAGCCTAAGCGCGTCCACGTGACACTCTCACTTAGGAAAACTAGGCAGCAAGTGTCGAGGTCACCCTATCGTACACAGGCAACTTCCCCAATGGTGATCAACATGAGTCTCAAGGAAGTTCCAAACCAAGTGACATGCCCACAAATACAAGTATTTTTGCTCATGAAAAACTATGAGTACTTACTGACAAAGTTTGTACTATTTCCTTGCAATATGAAGTATGAAACATGAGCATCATCAATGCACTGACCATGGATAGTTAAAGATTCTAAGTCATCCCCTTCTTTCTCCAGTGATGCTTGAAACTCATTAAATGCTCTATTTCCCTTCTAGGGATATCCAACATAGTCACTACACCCCCTATGTACATACACAACATACATCATCACAATGACATCATCAACATCAACATCATCTCATCTAATATCATTATCAACATCAATATCATCTCATCTCAACATAATCATCAACATCACAAGCAATCACATTCCACATATATACATACATATAAATTCATGCATGGGATTCACATTTTCTAGGTCTTCATGCAACATAAGCCCCATACAACAAGAATCCATCACACCACGAGACTAATATTTTAAGGAAATTTCTAAATTAAAGAGAACTATGGTATTCAAAACAAACTCTTATTCCCATTTAAAATTTAATAAAGAAGTAAATAGAAGAACAAATATAAAATTTTGGGCTGAGTCTCCTTTATAATTAAGATTTTTCCCAAAAATTTCAATCAATACAACAACAACATCATTGACAATTTCAATCATCAATAACAAATATATCACATCTCATTAGTCAAAAACATAGTTTTTCTTGAAAACCAGCATGCATAGGGGCAGACATACATCTCGATAATTGGATTCCTTGACCCCAACTATGGTATCAAAAGCTATAAACAAACAATAAACTCCCATCATCTATATATCTCCGTTAGTTCCTTGCGGTGTTGTTCTAAGATCTCTTAGATTCACAACCGTTCATCCAAACGAAGAGCTCTACATATCAAATCGAAGATAATTTAGTATAGATTTTAAAGACAATGTTAATATCAACTTTTGGGGTCAAACACCCATTCAATTTAAAAAGGGGATAAATGGGTGTTTTGAGATTTACATCAAAGAGATGTCATTTTGAAATTCTGATCACACCACTATGACTAGGGTTCAATGAAGGTTACAAAAACAAAGTCTATTTTATAAAAAGGAAACTTTTGAAATGTCTCATTTTCAAGGGTTTTTCAAAGGAAGTATAAAAACATCCAATAATGGTACCCAAGTCACAAGAGATGCAAAGATAGGCTCAAACTAACTAGGAGAAGGCTCAGAAATCATGGTTACCTCGAAGAAACCACGAAGGGAGGACTATGGTATTCAAAAGGGAAGTGAGACTAGGCATATTGGAGGCTCCATTCTCTACCGAATCTTTGAGTTGAGTTTTGAAGATTCTGCTCCAGTAAAATTGTTCTTCTTCGTGCAATGGTTCGGCGACAAGCAAAGGAGGCTCATGGAGGTCACTGGTGGTGGAGGAGGAGGTTGGGGGTGTTAGGGGAGGTTTTAGGGGAAGAAGATGGAGGTGAAATGGTTGTTTACGTTTCTGGAAGTATTTTCTTGCCTTGGCAAGCTGATCCAGCTCAAATATGCCTAGGCAACATTTGGCTCGCCTGGGCGAATTCTGCTCCAACAAATTTTACTGCTTCGGTGAAAATATCATATTGCATACTCAAGATGTTAGTTTTGAAATCCCAATGGTCAAAACATGCAGAATTCGGTTGCAAGCCTACAGTCCATATTTGAAGAGCATCCAACGGTTAAGGAATCTAATATGGCGGTTTTAGTGAAACAAATTTAGGTAAAATTCGAAATCTCATAATTTCAACCTAAGTCAATAAAACTCCACATAACTCAACATTCACATCAAGCAAATCACACATGGCTAATTCACACAATATCTCAACTCATCTGAATTAATAAAGTAATCAAATAACACAAGAAATACATCAAACATCTATTTTCAGTTATCAAAATTTCAAGGCGTTACATTGCCGAGTCCATCATGTGATCTACCACAACAACTTAGAGCCAAACCCCCCAAGGTCAAACTGCCTTATACATTCATCTCTCAATGTACCCATTGTAGTCATCCATTACTCTAAAGACTTACTCATCAACAAGTTTCCTCACTATGATTGGACTTGCTTTGTCATAGTGGGGTTTTGTTGCTTTTAGTACTGGATGACAACAAACTGACACATGAGCTTAAGAAACTACTCCAAACTCCAGAATTATATCTTTTAAGGATCCATTTCCATTTCACCACTCTAGGTAAGCATTGCCATCCGACCTCCTTTTCATAATCTTCAACATCTTCACAGTCAAAATGCCCTATGAGACTCTCTTTATCTCGTACATTCCACATCTCATCATGTACAAAGGTTTTTGTAAACTTTTCTCAATATCAAGCTAATGTCACTAGAACAAAGCTCTAGTCAACACAGGTACATGTGCCCAAGTCCTTGTGAACTACCAAACATCAAACATCTAAATAAAGTATCAATTACTCAAAACAATTGAAAATCCACCATATCACATAGACAATCACATGCAAAGTCAATGCCCGAGGCTACACTTCTCTAGGTCTCCAAATAAAAGGCATCACACGTATCAGTAACATTTATCCAGAATTCACACTTATTGAGTCTTTCAATCAACTTAAACAGTAAAAAACATGTCTTTCAACACAGAAAAATTTTACATAGAATTAAAGGTTATTGCCTCATCTTTCTATTGTAGTATCTCAAGTGTTTAGAAAAAATCAACAAAAATTCCTACAAATTCTACATGGCAACAAGATAGAGTTGATTCCAGATTTGACTTAGTTCAAAGATTTGCAACTTTCTCCTTCTTCCCAAATCCAAATTGAGTGTTAATTTTTCTAGATTGAAGCTAAAAAAATTATCTTTCCATCAAGGTAAAATTTGTACCAAAAATCGTTTTCTACCATTCCTAATAAGTTTTTCTGTAAATACCTTCCTCCTAACATGAAAAACATTTTCTAGCAACCAAAACTATTTGTCTTGCCTTTTAAATTTAGACGGTAACCTTTTTAATTTACCTAATATACATGGTTAAAAATATTATTTTCTCTAGTTCAAGGATCAATAATCAAATTTTCAAAATTGTAAACAGAAAATTACAAAGTTGGCAAAAACAAAGCACTGTCAGTTTCAAAACCTAAAACAGATAGGTTAACTTGAAGGCCACAGATGAACTTCCTTTGACCTCAACTCTTTTTTGTCTCAACGTCAAAGGTGTGTCATTTTGTGTCAAATTTAATTTAAGACAAGTTTCACAAAAATAAAATGGTTAGATTTTCCAAAACACTAAAGGCAATAGCATATGCTCACACTAAAATTAAAAGACATGCATTACCTATTTTGTTCTACTTCTAGTTTCACAACATAAATTTGTCTAAAAATTTTAGGAAAATTTGGGCAAAGTCTCCCTTGTTTACATAGCCTTCCCAAAACTTAAAAGACATGCATTGCCTATTTTTTTCTACTTTGAGTTTCACAACATAACTTTGTCTAAATATTTTAGGAAAATTCTCCCTTGTTTACATTGCCTGTCGTTGGTTTTGAGGCTATAATGCATGAGGTGTGTTAGTCGCTTCATACGACTAACTTTTGTATACAAATCATTTTCCAAAGCTTGTATAGTTCCCCAATTTATGGTTATTTTGTAGTGATTTTTGTAAATAAATCTTGTTTTATGGTTAATGTTGTCTCTAGAACATTTCCATTGGATTTAATGATGAAATCTGTGCATTTTTAGGTGAAAAAGAGACTAAGTTTTGAATTGCAAAATGTAGCAGTTAGGCTAAGCTCAGTAGTTGGGCTAAGCACATATTCACCGCCAAGCGCAGCTTCAGCGCGCTTAGTGCAAAGGAGAATCTGGCAGAGCATCAGCATCAAATTTGCATGCTAAGCGTGAGATCAGTGTGCTAAGCGCAGTAGGTGCCTTCAGCCAGGCTAAGCTCGAGACTGGCGCTAAGCCCAATTTCACTTACTCACGCTAAGCGCGAGGGTGGCGCTAAGCGCAGCGTCGTGATTTCAAAGCCTATTTAAAGCCTTCTTGTGCAGAATTAGGGTACAACTTTCTACATCTTTTACACACCTTTTAGGACAGCATGTAGAACGGCCAGGGCACAAAATTCCAGAGCAGCCACAAGCCTATTTGGGGAAAAGAGCCCTAGAAGCATAAAAGAGGAGCAGCTTGTGCATTGAAGCCTAGGTTTTGTCATTTGAGAGATTATTGAGTAGAGAGTGAGTGTGGGATGCTGAGAAGAGGAGGAGGAATCCCCCTTCTTGTGTAAGGAACTATCATTCTCTGCTTTTAGTCTCATTTATTGTTAGGGTTTCTTTGTAATGGCTGGCTAAACACCCTAGTTGGGGATTTCTAATGAATAGCTTATGTAAATACCTAATATCTAATTGATTATGTTTTCTGTGTTCAACGCTTCCTTCAATGCTTAATGTTCGTATGTTTTTGGTCTGATCACCCATTTGTGTGCACAGTTAGGTGACTTTAGCATTGGAAAATGTATTGTTGCCTTAGAACTTGATTGAAGCAAGATTGAAACTTATCCTTACATGAGGGATCTGTGGGTTAAGTTTTGTTTTTAATTATGTTGTTACAATAATGTTGTCTAGTTTAGACCTAGTCTTACATGAGGGATCTACGGACGAAACTCAATTTAAGTTGGTCTAAACCTAAGAGGGCTGTCTAAATCGGGGGTAGTCTTACATGAGGGATCTACAGATGAAGCATGGATATTTAGCCTAACGAGGGATCAAGGGTTTAGTAATTTAGGCTAAAGCATAGAACATAAGAGCATGATTGATTAGAGAAATATATTTCTATGCATCAGCTTGTTTGTTAGAAAGACCCAACATATCTACCTATTGTTGTCATTTTATTTACCTTGCATTTTATAGTTTTTAGCATACAAGTTTAGTTTAAATTCTGCTTGAATTTATCATTTATACATGTTCTTTCAACAATTCTTCGATTCTGAACTTAATTCAGGCTAACATTAGTTCCCTGTGTTCGATACTCGGATTCATCCGTTTTAATTTTAAATACTTGACGACCCGGTGCACTTTCCGGTGAAAACTCCCCATTGAAAATTTCCTCGAGACATAAATGCACAAAAAGTAACTGTAGTGGGGAGTCATCAAGGTACAATCAGGAAGTGTGTTTGTTTCACTTTCTTTGCTACCCTCTGTCACACAACATATAGGCTCTGCAATTTTCATTTTTGTTCTTTTGTCAGGGTATCAAAGTGCAAGAATGCTATGGCAACTTCTGTACACGCATCCTAACAAATGTTAACCTAACTAGCATATGCATATTTTTCTAGATTATGGATATAACTATATGCATTTGTATAGGAAACCTTAAGCATATTTTTATTTTTATGTGTGCATGAACACAATGATGATTAAATGATATTGAGATATGTTGGCATTTTAGATTGTATAATGTAACTGGCATGTTGATATATTCCAAATCATAATTCATATAATTAAAAATGTGTAAACTCCTAGGACTAATCCTCTTTGGAATAAGATTATTAGAATTTGGGTTGTGTATGAAAAGGATGATGGTACTCACAAACCAAGAGGAGGGGGGTGAATTGGTTTTCAAAACAAAATGAACTTTTAAAACCAGAGTGACAAAAACGTTTTTTGCACAGATCATATCACAAAACTTGATAAACCAAACTTAATCAATATTAAATCAATCCACCCTTTACACAAAACTGTGAGAATACATTGCCATCCTTCACTGGGGCACACGATCGATCCCAAAGCCTTATGTTTTCTTGCTGTGCAGAATAATCAAAGTTTTTAAAAAGGAAAGGGAAAACCCTTGGATCAATATTTCGGTTGATTGATTAAATGTCAAACGGCTCCATTGCCATCACTCCAAAATTGTCAAGTGAATAAATCAAACAAAACATACAATCTGAGGGAGCCCTAAAGAGATTTGAAAAAAGATAGGATGAGGTCTCATGAGTTATCACGTCTTTCAGAAAGAGACTGTTAATCTGTGTTTTCCACAAAAAGAAAAAAACGCAAAAAAAAAAATCAAATCAAAATCAAAATCACAAAAATAGGAAAGAATGTCATGAGCATTACACTATTTTCATGATTCAAAACCTTTTGCATTACTAGATACAAAGCCTACATTTACTACATTTTAAGATGAAAGTTGCATGCATCTGCATCCCAAAATCATGTTCATATTAGGCTATAAGTGCATAGATTTCTCTTTGTATACCAATTTTCAAAATCTAATGTCCTATCTTTTGAGTTTGGGACGAGAGGCCCTCTCAAAGAGTAACCCTCTTGCTTGCTCATAAGGTTGAGCCCTTTGGTACTTGTACCTATTGGCTTGTTTCATAGGACTCAATGTCCTTCATTTTTATCTTTCACAGGACTCAAAGTCCCCGCCTTTATCTTTCACAGAACTCAAAGTCCTCGCCTTTATCTTTCACAAGACTCAAAGTCATCGCCTTTATCTTTCATAGGACTCAAAGCCATCTGTCTTTATAGGACTCAAAGTCATCTATCTTTTACATTTCAAAGAATACAATGTCTTCATTTACATTTCAAAGACTTCAATGTTTTTAGTCACTTACGCTTTCAAAAGATTACAATGTCTTCATTTACATTTCAAAGACTTCAATGTCTTTAGTCATTTACACTTTCAAAAGACTACAATGTATTCATGTACATTTCAAAGACTTCATTGTCTTCAGTCATTTACGCTTTCAAAAGACTACAATGTCTTCATTTACATTCCAAAGACTTCAATGTCTTCAGTCAATTACACTTTCAAAAGACTACAATGTCTTCATTTACATTTCAAAGACTTCAATATCTTCAGTCAGTTACGCTTTCAAAGACTACAATGTCTTCATTTAAATTTACAAGACTTCAATGTCTTCTGTCTTTTACATTTACAAGACTTCAATGTCTTCTATCTTTTACATTTTACAAGACTTCAATGTCTTCTGTCTTTTACACTTTATAAGACTTCAAAGTCTTTTTTCTTTTACAGGACTCAATGTCCTTGTCTTTGTGCTTCTTAGGACTCAACGTCCTCTATTTCTATGCTTTGAAAAAAACAACTTCAAATGTCTTTTGGTTTACAGGACTACAATGTCCTCCATCTTATGTTTTATAAGACTTCAATGTCCTCTTATTTTTTCAGTTTCACATCCTTGGTTTTCGCCAATTGCCTGGTCGAATAGCAAGGTCACTCGAACGAAATTAGTGTCCTTATATTTACTTCTCTTCTATTTCCAATAAAAGATAAGTAAAGATGGGCAACTGTTATACCCTAATTTCGTCCGAGGACTTTCGTTCATTGATCTTTTGATCCTTGCTAGTCGACTTACGATGTTAAACACCAGTTCTAATGCGAAACAGATGATCATTCAGTGTTTTGATAAAAAAATGCAGAAAATACCAAAAATAGGGGGCAAAAGGGTCTTTTCCTTTGTTTTCCTGGACCCTAGCTCACCCAGGCTAGCCTCTGGCTCGCCTGGGCCACCAAATAGCTTCATAGTGAAGAAACCAGCTCACCTGGGCGAGCTCCAGCTTGCCTGGGCAAGCTCATTGCTTCAGCACTAAGTTTCAGCTCACCTGGGCGAGCTGCAACTGCCCCAAAGTGACCCTTTGCCAATAAATAGGCATCCTAAGGGGGTTTTGAGGGGTTCCAAGGTTGAGAAGTGAAGAGAATTGAGAGAAGAGACAAAGAAGAAGAAGAAAGAAAAGGAAACGAGGTTGAGGCGCTACCGAATCGCAACCGCGATCATTCCCTACGTCATTTTCTTGTTTTGTGTTCTTCGTGCGACCGTCGGTTAGTTTTGTTTTTAAGATTTGAATGTGAACTATGTACCCTTAGGGGTCCCCCTTGTTATTATGTGCATATTCATCTTCCCCATCTATCATCGGTGATCTCGTTTTTCTTTGTAAAGTTCTGTCTTAACCGATCACTAGTGTTGTAAAGTTGTCTTTAAAGAGATTGAAAGTTAATAAACAAAACCAAGATAAAACCAACTAATAACTAATTTCTTTCTATCAAATATCACTTGAGATCGTTTCAAGGTCCAACACCTTAACGACTACCTTCACTTTTCAAATTTAAAAGATCATTTCAACGTCCAACAATGCCTTAACGATTCTCTCCGCTTTTCAAAATTTAAAACATCGTTTCAAGGTCCAATGCCTTAAACAACTTTTTGTTCGCAATTAAAATAAATCTTTCAAAAACATAAAATCAATTTAACACATAAACATTCAGACTTAAAGAACTATGTAGGTATGAATTCCTCATCGCACCTGAGGATACATAGGAGCAAGGGCAACACCCTTGTTGACCATAAAAAATTAAAATATAAAAATGGAAAAGAAAATAATTTTGAAGTCACGTTATGCACACTCGATCAAAGGTTGTCGTCTCTTGTGACGGGCGCGTGGGGTGCTAATACCTTTCCCATGCATAAACAATTCGCGAACCCTTCTTTTCAATATTTGCATACCTCTTTTTGGTTTTTCTAATGTTTTCCTTGAAATAAACATTGGTGGTGACTCCGCTCGTTTTCTCCCTTGGAGACGAATGCTTTCGCTCATTTTATTTTGTTTTCATCGTCCCGTCGTAGGGTAGGTTGAGACACTCATGAATCCCTTTCTTCTCCTATATATAGAGGAGACCATCAAGGCTTAGAAGTATCAAAGAATAAAGTGCACTTAGAATTAAGCATTGAACCCTCATAGTAATAGTTGTTGCAGGGGTTGTGGTGGACAACACTGCCAAGTTCATGCGAGTTAGCCAAAGCTTGTCTCCATTCTTTCCTAGTGAGTGCTTTTCCTTATCTTAGTTTAAGAGAATGATATAGAAACCAAAATGGCATTATCATTAGCTATTTTAGTAAGCAAGTAGCCATGGTGTGTATAACTCATGATATTTCCATTTTAGTGAGCAAAGGTCAAGCTATCAAGATTGTTCAATCAATTTGAGTTCTTCCTAATTTTAGGCATAGTATACGATTGAACTAGATCTTGAGGTAAACATAGAAGTTGTAGATAATTGTATTATAACAGCAAGGTTGTAATCGATTATAGAAGTCTCGACTATAGAAGTTTGTAATCGATTACCAGTAGGCTCCAATAGTTACAGGTTACTCCTGTAATTGATTACAATGGTCTGTAATCAATTACAAAGCGTCCCTGTCATAAAGATCTGCGTTTTCGTAGAACTCTCACTCTCCCATTTCATGTGATAGCATAAACCCTCCCAAAATCTTCAAATCCTCATATCTTTCTCATTTCTTAACCAAATCGCTTCAAACAAAGCCTAATCTTCATCTTTTTTAATTCTCTTCAAAACCCACCAATTAAAATCAGCTGAAACAACTTCAAATTGCTGAATCATCAAAGAAACGAAAGGGATCTTCCTCCACCACCACCACTGGCCACCGCCCCCATGGAACCTCCGGAGACCCACTAGCACCAGTTCCTCCCTCTCTTTCATCTCCTCAGTCATCCACATTATTTTCCTCTGATGATCAGCGTTAGAGGTACTACTCTCAATTCTGTAATAGAGTCATTCTAGACCCTAAGTACCTTGACCTTGAATTTTTTGATGGAGGAACATTTGATTGTTACCAAGTGTTTCAACACTTTGCTTTGGTTGATTTCATGTCTCTCAATCTTCCCTACTTTCTTGAATTTGTTAAAGTTTTCTATAATAATTTGAAAATTCAGGATGGTGTTCTTTATTCTGAGGTGCATAATATTCCCATTGTTGTTGATCAGTCCTTGTTTTATTCATTGACTAAACTGCCCAGTCAAGGTGTTCCTTTTGAGGGCACTCTTGTGGATGACTGGAAATTTGATTATTCAAGTCATGATGCTCGTAGAATGATATGCAATGACCAGGCTGACATGACTAGTAGATTACTTGTTGGGTCATTTACTTTCGATTATCGCATCATGCACAATATCATTATTCGTATTTTGCTTCCTCGGTCTTCAAATCTTGCCCAAGCCTCTGAGGAGGATTTGATTCTCTTGTGAGCCCTTCAAATTGGTCCTCAGATCGACTGGGCCCATCTAGTTCGGTTCCGATGCATAAGGCATTATGGGCTAATGCACCTCTCCCGTATCCCCACCTTGTTACTCTTTTTCTTTATCATTTCATTGTTCCTTTGGATGATGAATCATATGTCAAGGTTAAAAGGTCTTTCTCCATTGGTGTCGGTGTTGTTACCTCCTTTGGTTACCGGAAGGATGTTGATGGTCAGTGGGTTTGCAAACAAGACTTGCCACCACCTATTCCTGACGAACTTACCCCATCTCCTCCACCAGAAAGGGATGCTTCTTCTTCTCTGCTGACTAAATTCCTCACAGAGCTCCGTGATCTTCAAGCATTTGTGGGTGAGCGTTTTGATGCGATAGATACTCGCTTTGATGGGATGGATACTCGTATCACTAGGATTGAAGATGATATGAGCTTCATCAGGCGTTGCTTCGATCCCACAGCTGACTCTTAGTTTATTATGCTCTATTTTCTTAGTTTTTATGGATATTTCTTTAGCCTTGTATTTTGGCTTTTATTGCTTTGTACTTTTGTTATGGTTGTCTTGGATGTTTACCATTATGTTTTGGTTTGTGTTTGGTTATTTTAGACTTTGATTTGGATGATGAAGACTTGTTTGGTTTATTCTATGGATTGTATTAGTTTATGGATAAATTGTGCTATGATATTAATGTTGTCTTAGTTCCTTTCTCCAGACGTTTTTGGCTTTTTGATGTTGCCAAAAGGGGAGAGAACTTAAGGGTAGAATTTATCATGAACTTAGGCATAAATTCCAATCTTAAGGGGGAGTAAGGGTTGTGAGCACGCATTATGAATGGTATATCATTTATCTTGATTTCAAATTATTGTCATCATCAAAAAGGGGGAGATTGTAGAAGCATATATGATATGAAGTTTTGATGATGCCAAAGATGAGCGCGATTCAAGTCAAAAATTCAGAAAATGCAAGAAGAATGATGTACTTAGTTGATAGGATCTTAGAAAGAATTCCTTAATTGATGCTGCACAGGTTTGGCTAAAGGAAATATTTTGCAAAATGTTTTTTAAGAACAATTATCTTTTCAAAAATATGATATTTGCTCTCTGGTAATTGATTACCAGAGGATGTAATCGATTACCAGTGGCTAAATTGATTTCTGAAACAATTTGCAAATTTTGAATTTGAATTTAAATGCCTGTAATCGATTACACAAGGTATGTAATCGATTACCAAAAGTTTAAATTGTTTGTAACAACTTTTAGAAATTTGAATTTAAATTTTAAAAGCTTGTAATCGATTACATCATTTGTGTAATCAATTACTAGACACAAAAATTCAAATTTCAAGTCTGAAGCGTCACAACTCTTCAGAAACTAACTGTGTAATCGATTACCTCATTTATGTAATCGATTACCAGTAAGGAATTTTCGAAAATAACTCCCAAGAGTCACAACTGTTCAAGACGTTTTTGAATGGCCATCAAAGGTCTATAAATAGGTGACTTGGGATATGAAATTCCTTAGAGTTTTTCTGAACAACATTGTCTTATCCTCTCAAAACCAAATTATCTTATCACTCTCAAAATATTCCTTGGTCAAAACACTTGCAAATTCAATAAGGAATCTTGATCGATCTTCAATTGTAATATCTTTCTCTTAAAGAGAGAAAATTCTTCTTCTTCTTATTCAAAGAGATCTGCTAAAGAGACTGAGGGTCTCTTAAGTTGTAAGCATATATGAACACAAAGGAAAGGTGTCCCTGTGTGATTTAGAGTTTGTTAACAGCTTGTTAGTGGGAATTGTAAGACTTAATTCACCCCCCTGTCTTACGTTATTGAGACCACTTGTCTAACAAAAAGACTAAATTAAAAAAATAATATATGATTTGATTATTCAACTTAACAATACAAGCATATATTTTAATTCAACTAAATTACAGTGGTCATTTTTATCCGTCCATTTGTTATGATTGAAGTATTAAATATTAAAACTACAAGTATATATTTTGATTCCTATTAATGGATACTAGTAATATATTTTAATAAATAGTTAAATGAATTATGATTCATAAGACTTTTATGAGCAGAAAAA
>NC_038252.2:18432533-18478814 GCF_000004515.6 Glycine max | reverse complement strand
ATTATTCATGTAAAAAATAATGAATAAATATAAATTATCAATAAATACTATTACCTTATTTTTTGTTCATAATATCTGATATGAATTATTAAATAATAATATTACCTTAAATATAAATGATTTCACAATAGTTATATAGATAATAAATTATTATATTTCTTATATATATATATATATATATATATATATATATATATATATATATATATATATATATATTAATACAATTACCTTAAATACTTTTAAAAAATATTATTATTGATTTAGGTTTATAATACTTTAAAAAATATAATCAAACAATTATTACATATATTAGTCATAAACAATTTATCGAAAATTTATATTATTATTTAAAAAAAATTGTATATATGGTAACTACTACACCTATATTAGTCATAAATTTATTTAAAATTTTAATATTATTATTTTAAAAACTAAATAAAGATTGATATGAATCAATTTAAAATTATTAATTATATTATTAATACTTAAATCAAATAAAAAAATAAATTAAACTACCTCATACTTGTAATATGTCCAAATGATTATATTAATTTTTATTACTATTTGTAATAATTTGATCTTACTGCTTATAATATGTTCATACATACACACATTTAATTAATTAAATTAATTAAAAAATTTATTACAAAAGAAGATTTCATGTGGACATATGTCACTTTTTGACGAAGATTAGACATTAACAAAGTTATTAAATATTTCATACCAATAACAATTAAAAAAAATGAACTAAATCAACCTTTTTTCTAAAAGAAAGTCTGAAAGAAAGCATCCAAAACATAAACAGAGTAAAGGTTATCCTAACTATCACAACACTCTCAATAATAACAATTTTCTACAACATGAGAGTTTATAAAATTATATTTAAATATTTATTTGCATATCTATTAACATAAATTTATTAAAATTTAAAATAAATAATTAATGATATATAAAAATTCAAAATAGTATAAAAAATTACTTTTATAAATGATAAAATATGAATTTAATACTCGTGTAAGACACAATACACTAAGCTAGTACTTCCTCTGGACTCATGTATAAGTAGAAAAGTGGTTTTTGTACATATGTTGGACTTAAATATAAGCAAATCTAGCTAATTTTATCTTATTTAATGTTATCATTCCTAAAATATCCTTCATTTAATTCTAATTCTATTTTTAATGATTTTTTATTTATAATAACAAGTTCCAACCATAGATATTTTAATGTAATTTTATTTTTTACTTGAGATTAGAAAAATCAAATAAGGTCAACTAACTTTCTTAATTAGTGTAAAATTAATTATTTTTGCTCAATATGGGAGTATAATCAATTGGATTGACTTCAATTTATGTATTTATTTGATAAAAAACAATTAATTCATATTTATTTTCATATCTTCAATTTAAACAAATTAAGCCCAATCCAGTTAGTGCCCAATGGTTGTCGGGTAGGTAATTTGCAATCAAGCTGCAAGGAAACATAGAGTTGGCCATAAATGCTGTCTCTAAATCATATGGTAGTTGTAGCAATTGGGACGAGAAAATTTAAGACAATTAAAACAGAAAATGTTGACAAAAGTAACACATTGAAACGGATTCTTTTAAATATACTCTTTATTATCAGCATATTTTCTTAAAAATTACAAATATTTTGTAAATCTTATTTTTTTACTCAATAAATTTTATCTATAATTTATTCTTTTTTAGTAAATTTTAATCAATAAAAAAATCAAAAGAAATATATTAGGGAGTTAGCATTCTTAAATCTTAAGAACATTTCTTATACTATGAAATAATGCTAGTCATACAGGACTAATTTATTTAAACTAAAAAGAAATAGTTATTGTAAAAGAAAATTTAAGAAACAAATAAAAGTTGTTTCTTAATAAAAGCAATAATTATTTATTAAATTTTTTTTAGACAAACACATACAAATTGAAAAATATTTATTTTATTAATTTAAATGTGTTTAGTCTCTTAAATTTGTATTATTTTTTATCTTTTTCTCTTTCAAATTTAAATGTTTTATTTAGTATCTTAATTTTAAAAAATAGTTTTTTCTGACTATTTTTTACTGTTTGAATGCGTAATTTAAAGTGACTACTAAAAGGATTAAAAAAGTCAATTTTCAAAATTGATGGGTCAAAAAAAATATTAAAAAAAAACAAAGATGCCCATAATCGTATATTTTTAGCTCTTGCAGTTGAGGACAGTTAAACGTCGACCTCACATCCATGTTCCCCAAAAAGATAAAATTAGCTATTGGTGATATCTCTATCATCCACTTGGAACAATGATAACTGCCCGATGTTCACTCTTTAATTTATAGAGGCGCGATTAACAGCGTGAATTAAGAACCATATGAGTCGAATCAGAAATTACTGAGAGACTAATGCACCCAACTGTCCAAATATAATTTAAAAAATTCACGATGATCAATTAGTTTATGTATTATATCTAGAAAAGATATCGTATGAGCACTATTAGAAAATACACTTTTAATATCGGTTATATACGACATTCTACATCAGTTTTAAAATTAATGTTGAATGAATTAATGTTAACATCGGTTTTCCACAATTGATGTTAACATAAAAACGATAACATCGATTTTATAAATAACTAATATTATACACAAAGACAGCAAAATAAGTGTATGCATGATGAACTTTGACATCAGTTTTTTAGTAAAACCGATATTAATGTTATATATTCACATCGGTTTTGTAGTAAAACCGATGTTAATGTAATATATTAACATCGGTTTTCAAAAACCGATGTTAATATATTACATTAACATCGGTTTCACAAGAAAATCGATGTCAACGTTCATGATGCATACATTTATTTTGCTGTAGTCTTTGTATATTAACATCAGTTATTTATACACTTATTTTGCTGTAGTCTTTGTATATTAACATCAGTTATTTATAAATAACTGATGTTAATAAACAAACGTTAACATCGATTATTTATAAATAACCAATGTTAATATACAAAAGTTAACATTGATTATGTGTAATTAACCGATGTTAACGTTTGTATATTAACATCAGTTATTTACATAACCGATGTTAAGGTTAATGTTGACATCGGTTTTTGTAAATAATCGATGTTGTTTACTATATTAACATCGGTTTTTGTTAATAACCGATGTTTTTTTGAAGTTTTTTTTTATATAAACTTTTTGTTTTTACAATAAACCCAAAATTGTACCTGTAAAATGTAATTTCAGACCCAATTCAAAGCAAATAAATATTTTATTCTACTTTGAAGTAATTTTAATCATAATAAACATTGAATAATTGATTTTTCATAAACAACGATCAACAAATGAATTCAATGTTCAAATTACATAGGAAATGTCAAAAATGTTAAACCAAAGTAAAATAAGCTAAACTTAATGTCCCTATACCCTAAGTCTGATCTCTAACTCGGAGATAATACTGTACCCACTGGATCCGCAACGCTTTTAATCTCTCTGGCTCCAATGGTCTAGGATCGTTAAAATACTGCATGATGAAATAAATGATAATAAGTTAATAATGTAATACAAATTATTAAAAAATTGAATTTGTTTGAAATAAACGAACCGCTTCCCAGTTATTCCTAAAACTTCCTAAAATGATGGTGGACATCCAACGCATGACATAGTAGCCGCACTCAATACTTCCTTTTTGTCTATTACGCTAAATACATAATGAAATTTGGATATTAATTAAACAATTAGTGTACAAACACATAAGAAATATATATAAGTGCAAGTTTGATGTAAATGACGTACCTTGACTACAATCCACCTAGCAGGAGCCTTTGATTTAGGTTGTGCAGCATCATCAAGACCTTTTAAAGCACTGTGTCATACCCTAATTTCGTTCGGGGACCATTGTTTGATGGCATGCAACCTTTGTTTGACCGCTTCGAGGTATTTGGCACCCTTTGTTGCACAATACGTGAATTTCCGTAACATGCCGGAAATCAAAAGGAAGCATTGTTACGCAATCCGTGAGGTTCCATAACAGTCCGAACGCCAAAAAGAGAGTAATTACGTGATCCGTAAGGTTCTGTAACCTTACGGAAAGAAAACAAGTATCGTTACGAAATTCGTAAAGTTTCGTAACGTTACGGAAAAAGAATCACCAAAAAAGAGCAAAGGTGTATTTAGTAAAAAAAAGGATGCAAATAGCAACCAAGCCCACTTGGGCCTTCCAAGATGTTCCTCCAGAAGGCGGTTGCTTCTGGAGGAAGCAACCTGGGCGAGCTGGGTGGCAAACTCCTCCCCTATTTTCCTATAAATATGGGGAGGAGTGAAGGAGAAAGGGGTTCAGCCCTTCTAGTATTTCAGGATCACTTAAAATTAGTGAGAAAAATTCTTTTCGTGAAGAAAATCCAAGCCAAGGCACTTCCGTAAAGTTTCCGTGGGTGATTTCGTGAAGATTTTCAACCGTTCTTCGTCGTTCTTCGGTCATCAACCGGTAAGTTTCCGGAATCAAACTTTTCAATTCATTCTATGTACCCTTGGCAGTCCCCATTTGTTTCGCGTACTTTTATTTTCCTTTCATTTACTTTCTGTACCCCCTTTTGACGTGCTTTAGTCATTTACTTAAGTCATTTTCTCGCCTAATCAAAAAATAAAATAAATTTCCACCGATCATTTGATTTGCAATATCCGTTAATTTCTGTTAAAATGAAATCTGACCGTTCGGTCATGCCGTAACCACGTTGGAAACCAAAAAGAGGTAAAATAATAATATAATAATCAAAAAATATCTTTTAGTAAAATAAACCAAAAAAATCAATCGGACGTTTCTCTTTGGGATTTCTCTTTCTTAATTGAATTGATTAATAACTAAAGTGAAACTAAGGCTAAAATCAACTCGCAAAGTCAAGCTCGTCCGCAAAAAATCACTAAAAAGGATTTTAAGGTTCGATACCTCAATTTTTCTCACCAAGTAAAAATGGATCATTTTAAGGTCCAATTCCTTAAAAGGACCACCTTCCAAGTAAAAAGAATCACTTGATTCGCCCTTTCGAAAGAATTACATAGGTCTGATTTCCTCTTCGATGGAGGGTACGTAGGAGCAAGAGCCCCGCTTTTGTCGACCTCAAAAATTAAAAAGAAATAAAATTTTAGATACATAATTTCACACAATTCTAATTTAAGGTTGTTATCCTTTGGGATAAACGTGAGAGGTGCTAATACCTTCCTCAAACATAAATACAACTCTCGAATCTGGAATATTCTTCATGACCGGTTTCCTTCGGTTTTTCCGACGTTTTCCACAAATAAACGTTGGTGGCGACTCCGCGCATTTTCCTCCTTTGGAAGACGCACCCGTGAACCTCGCCTCGCTAGCCCGCAAAAGGATAGGTTGCGACAGTTGGCGACTCTACTAGGGACTGTTTTGTGAGTTAGGCCTATTTTAGGAAAGTGTGGAATTATGAAACTTTGTGTGTGCATTTTTTCTTGAACTGTGTAAATATAATAAATGTTGTTTTTTCCACATTTTTACACTGCATTCTAAGCACCCACGGGTTTGAGTAAAAAGGGGCCCTATACCCGGGTCTATGGAAATCTAAGGAGTGGAGGTGAATCTATGGTCATGCTAGGTCTCTGACTTGCTTGATAATAGTGAAACCTCGTCTGAAGCTTTCTCTCTTTATAATGTGTTGTCACTGGTATTCCATATCGCCGCAATATTATTATCTTGAGTGATGATACCTCTAGAAAATAGTCTGTTAGACAAGTGGCCTCAGATATCTTAAGAAGGGGGGTTGAATTAAGATATTACAAACTATTTCCCCAATTAAAATTCTATTTCACTTTCTATTCAAGTTACAAATTCCCTTAACAATGAAGTTCTTAAATAATGATTCAAATAGAACAATTTGAATATAAATATAAAACAATAATAAATAAAAGAGTTTAAGGGAAGAGAAAGTGCAAACTCGGATTTATACTGGTTCGGCCACACCCTTGTGCCTACGTCCAGTCCCCAAGCAACCCACTAGAGAGTTCCACTATCTTGTAAAATCCTTTTACAAGTTCTGAACACACAAGGACAATCCTTCCTTTGTGTTCAAAATTCTTTTACAACAAGAGACCCTCGGTCTCTTAATCCCTTAGAGAATTAGAAAGAAGAGAAGAATGAATCTCTCTTGAAAGAGATAGATTTTACAATCTGAGCACTCAAATGATTCCTTATTGAATTGCAAGTGTATTGGCCAAGGAATTCTTAAGAGGATAAAATGATTTTGCTTTTTGAGAGAATAAACACTTGTTGTTCTGAAAAACTCTGAGCAAATTCGTGTTCTAAGTAACATATATATAGACCTTTGGTGGTCATGTAAAAACCATTTGAGAAGATGTGACTCTTAGAGATATTTTTCTGAAAATCTTCTCTGGTAATCAATTACAGGATTTGTGTAATCGATTACAGCTTTTAAAATTTGAATTAAAACGTTTATTAACTGCTGGTAATCGATTACCAATATGGTGTAATCGATTACACAGTCTAAAATTTGAATTCAAATATTTAGTAGCTGTTGTAAGTCATTTTTGGCCACTGGTAATCGATTACATCCTCTGGTAATCGATTACCAGAGAGCAAATCTCTTGAAAAACACTTTTTAACTTAAATTACTTGGCCAAACCTTTTGCTATATCAATTAGGAATTCCCTTCCTAAAATACTAGTGATCATCTTGATGTTATGGCTTGTATTCTTGAATGTCTTGAATTTAAACTTGAAAAGCCCATTTGCATCATTTGCATCAAATCATCATTATCATCATCAAAACACCAAAGTCATTTGCTTCTACACAGCCATGTGAGATATGGATCATTGGGAGTAGTTATTAGAGACCCCTAGATATTATCCTATAGGTCCCCAAATAGGGGCACGGAGCAAACACACTGCGTGCCATTTTAAGCACTGCCATACTTGTAGTCCTAAATGTCATGTACGCCTTTGCTGTATGATTATTTGTGGATATTGTCATGCTGTGTACATCCCCGTGTTATGCTTTTGCGCGTCTGCATCATGTCGTCACGCACGCGTTGTATGTTGGTCTCGTCTTTTGTCACGGGAGGTTGGAAGGTCCATATCACCTTCTTAACTGAACACATGGGGCACTGCACCCCCCATGTGTGCAAGTAAGAAGAGATAATTTTCCGGGTTCTCGTGTCCGTAAATGCATTCATATCATGCATCTCTTCATGGCATCATAATGAACATATCGTTCCTGCATTTGTCCGTTATCATATTCCAGCCTCACATTTCGCATGAGTCATTGCATCATCATGCATATGCGTTCAACTGTCTTTTTTGATCTACAAATTGCATACCTTTTGTTTTCATGTTTGCTCATGCATGATCCTTGCGTTTTCCTTTGCAAAACAAAAACAAAAAAAGGAAGCATGAAAATTCATGATGCATTCTTTTCTTAGTTGTATATATTCGGTACCATGAGCCAACCATGTTGGGATCATAAACCTGTTTCACTTAAAAACAAAATGATTGAACATGGTACCTAATGCGTGGTTAACTAGGAAATGATGTCTCTTCGGGCATCTCAATCTCATTTTCCATGCATAGCATGCGTATTCCCGAGTCTTGCATCCCTATGAAATGTTGTTGAAGTATTGGCGATCAAAATTGCCATTCCCTGGGTTATGGGGTTGAACCAAGCTCGTGCTTTTACGAAAAGGCTCATCAAGTCAAGTTGAAGTATGGAAGTAACCATCTTGCAAAAAATTGGGGCAAGAGATGGATCGTGTTACATCATTGCTTCGTCTACTGCCAAACACGTTTAGGATTGTTGATATCCTTGTTACTTCCAGTTTCACCTTGACAAAGATGTCATGGACCATGTTGAAAATCTAAATTGGTTCAACCCCATGTCCTGCGTAAAAATTCGCAATACTTCAACTATGCATCATTCGCATACATCCATGCTTTTCATTGGTTGCATTGCTCATTGCATTCTTTCCTTGAAAAAAGAAAAAAACGAACTTAATCATTGTTATAAAAAAGAAAAAAAAACATGCTTTACAGTGTCCTTACCGAACCCGTGCTAGAGCTAGAGTAATGGGTAAAGCGGAGGAGGTACAAGAGAAGATGAAGGCCGACATGGAGGCCATGAAAGAGCAAATGGCCACGATGATGGCCATGATGAGCATGGGGAAGATAATGGAAGCCAATGCAGTTGCAGTTGCCGCTACCAGCACTGTTGCTAAGGTGAACCCGATGCCCCCATCTGGCCTCAACCAAATGAATCATCCAACCTCAGCTATGATTTGGGAAGTACGGGCGGCCCTATTATGTGCAAATTCAAAACAAGCACGCCTTCCTGCCATATGGCTTGCCTCCCAACTTACAACACCCAATGTGGCGCACACTCCCAATGAGAATGTCAATAACTCCACTTCTATACTCATTGAGAGCCAACAACCTCAAACTTATCATGCACATGCCTCTCAAACCATGGGGGAGACACATGAAATTCCCCACCACAATCTAGCCGACTTCGAGTCTTGCCTCAGATATACCACTGAAGGGCAAGCAGTTGGTGGTATACCCCTGCGAAGCACTTTGGAGGGCCCTCAGTATCACCCACAACTACACCTCTTGTATTCCACAACAAGTGAAAACCCTCATGCTATGGCAGGAATAGGAAAGTTGGATCATCTAGAGGAAAGGCTCAGGGCCATTGAAGGAGGTGAAGATTATGCCTTTGCTAACCTAGAAGAGTTGTTCCTAGTACCCAAACATGGTCATTCCCAAGTTCAAGGTGTCGGACTTTGACAAGTACAAGGGTATTACTTGCCCCAAGAACCATCTAAAGATGTATTGTCGGAAGATGGGGGCATACGCAAAAGATGAGGAATTGCTGATACATTCCATCCAAGAAAGTCTTACTGGGGTAGCCGTTACCTGGTACACTAACTTGGAACCTTCCCTAGTCCATTCTTGAAAGGACCTAATGGTTGCCTTCGTTAGGCAGCATCGGTACAATTGTGATATGGTTCCGGATAGAATGCAACTACAGAGCATGTGCAAAAAGGGGCATGAATCTTTCAAATAATACACCCAAAGGTGGAGGGATCTAGCAGCCCAAGTGGCACCCTCAATGATGGAAAGGGAGATGGTAATCGTGATGGTAGACACATTACCAGTATTCTACTATGAAAATGGTGGGTTACACACCTTCAAGCTTTGCGGATATGGTCTTCACCGACGAAAGGATCAAAGTGGGTCTAAAAAGAGGCAAATCTGATCATCATGCTTTGATAAATGCAAAAAAACTTGGGCAAATGAAGAGGGTGAGAATGAAGGAGAAACCCATGCTGTGACTGCCATTCCTATACAGCCAAGTTTCCCACCAACCCAACAATGTCGTTACTCAGCCAATAACAAGCCTTCTCCTTCCCCACCACCCAATTATCCACAAAGGTCATCCCTAAATCAACCACAAAGCCTGTCTACCACACAACCAATGCTAAACACCAACTTTAGCATGAACCAAAACACCAACCAAAAAGGAATTTTGCAGCAAAAAGCCTGTAGGACCCCAAATTCCGGTGTCATATGCTAAACTTGCTCTCATATCTACTCGATAATTCAATGGTAGCCATAACCCCTGCTAGGTTTCCTCAACCTCCATTTTTCTGAGGATACGACTTGAACGCAACATGTGCATATCATGGAGGAGCCCTGGGGCATTCCATTGAGCACTGTAAGACCCTGAAGCATAAGGTGCAAAGTCTAATTGATGTGGGCTGGCTAAAATTTGAGGAGAATCGCTTGTTGAATCCTAACACTGACAAGCGACACCACACATGGGGCAATTTTGAAAGCTGTTGTTAGATGTCTCTAATGACTCATCAGGATCTTCAAGTTTATGCCATTATTGTAAACCATAGTTACAATGCTAAATAAAATGGATAAATCTGACATCTTTGTCCCTTATCCTCGCGTAATTACATCTTTGCTTCCACTGGAATGTGGGTGCAAGCCATTGGTTTGTTTGCTCGAGCGACATGCGCTCCTGAGTGCTGACTTCCAAGACCATTCAATCAGAAATTACTCGTCTTGCACGTTGGTGGGAGTGCCGTAAAACAACGAGTAAAATTCAAAACAAATAAGATTCAAAATAAAAAAAAAAGGTTCAAAAAGAAAAAGAAAAAGAAAAGCATTTGATAGATTGTGTTTTCAAGACATTCATGTGACCTCATTTTATCATTCCAGAAAGTTTGTCTTTTTAGAGAGAAGTGAGTTATCAAGAATAGGATGTTAGACAAATGGCCTCAGTTATCTTAAGAAGGGGGGGGTTGAATTAAGATACAAAGACTATTCCCCAATTAAACTTTCACTCTCTCTTTTTGGATTAACAATGCACCCCTAACATGAATTACTCAAAAGACAATTCAAAATAAACTTCTTTAAAGAAAAAGATAAATAGAAATAAATAAAAGAAGTTTAAGGGAAGAGAGGAATGCAAACTTGATTTATACTGGTTCGGCCACTTCCCGTGCCTATGTCCAGTCCTCAAGCAACCCACTTGAGATTTTCCACTCTCCTTGTAAAACTCCTTTTACAAAGTCTGAACCACACAGGGACAACCCTTCCCTTGTGTTCAGGAATCCTCTACAACAAGAGACCCACAGTCTCTTAATCCCTTTTCAGAAATAAGAAGAAGAGAAGAAGAAATCTCTCTTAAAAGAGATAGATTGTACAATGAAGATCAATCAAAATTCCTTATTGAATATGCAAGTGGTTGACCAAGGAATCTTTTTGAGAGGATAAGACATTTCAGTTCAGAAAAACTCTTAATCTTTTGAGTGGATAAAACTTTTTGGGCAATGAAAACTCTCTTTAAATTCGTGTTTCCAAGTCACCTTTGATGGCCATTCATAAACCATTTGAATAGATGTGACTCTTGGAAATTATTTTCTGAAAATCCCCTCTGGTAATCGATTACAAGACTTGTGTAATCGATTACAGGCTTTAAAATTTGAATTAAAACGTTCAATAAACTGCTGGTAATCAATTACCATCCATGTGTAAATCAATTACACATTATAAATTTTGAATTCAAATTTCTAGTGACTGTTATAAACATTTTCAGCTGCTGGTAATCGATTACCAGAGAGTAAATCTCAATTTAAAATGATTTAGATAGAATTCTTTGGCCAAACCTTTTGCTTTTTCAATTTGGAAACTTCTTCCTAAGATTCTAGAGATCGATTTGATCATATATCTTGATTTTCTTGGATTCTTGTCTTGAATAAAACTTAGAAGCACTTGATCCTTTGGCATCATCAAAACATCAAAATATCTTGCTTCTACATAGGAGTCATTTGACTTAATCCATCAACTAAAAAAATCCTTCAACTATTTCTCGTCCTTGGAAAATTCTTTTTGCAAGAATCAATTGCTTATTTCATTCTTCCTCACTACAAGGTTGTGAAAACAAGACAACAATTGGTACCTCAAAGCCTTACACTAGGGCAATGAGGGGCACCGTGCATGAACCTCAAGCGAACCTAGGGGCAGATTAGAAGTTCTCACCCCATAGGTTCCCTACTACAAGGTCATGACGAAAGAAAACGATTGGTACCTCAAAGCCCTACACTGGGGCAATGAGGGGCATCGTGCATGAGCCTCAAGAGAACCTAGGGGCAAATCAAAAGTTCTCACCCGTCGATGTTTTTAAACAAAAAACAGAGGGGGGGGGGGGGGACAAACCCTGACATTTCAATGGATTGATTAAACATCAAAAAGCTCCATTGTCGTCACTCCAAAATGGTCAAGTGACTAAATCAAACAGAACATACACTCTAAGGGAGTTCCCGGAGAGATTTGCAAAGGATAGGATAAGGTTGCATGAATTATCACCTCTTGCAAAAGGACAGTCAATCTGTGTTTTCCAAAAAAATATAAATCAAAATCAAAATCACAAAATAGGGAAAGAATGTCATGAACATTGTACAACTTTCCATTGCATTGCATTGTTTCATATGAGGTCTGCATTAACCAAATTTCACGACAAAGGTTGCATGCATCTGCATCCCTAAAAATCATGTTAACTGCATAGATTTCCTACATCTAATGTCCAATCTTTTGAATTTGGGATGACCGGCCCTCTCGATGAGTCAATCTCTTGCTTTCGCATAAGGGTGGACCCTTGGGTACACGCCCTCACCTTCAGAGGACTACATGTCCTCACTTTCAAAGGACTACACGTCCTCACCTTCAGAGGGCTACACACCATCACCTTCTGAGGACTACACGTCCTCACCTTTAGAGGACTACATGTCCTCGCCTTTAGAGGGCTACACGCCCTCACCTTCAGAGGACTACACGTCCTCACCTTTAGAGGGTTGCACGTCCTCGCCTTCAGAGGGCTGCACACCCCCTCCTTTAGTGGGCTAGACGCCCTCGCCTTCAAAGGGTGACATGTCACCAACTTTAGAGAGCTACGTGTCCTCACTTTCAGTGGGCTCCATAGCCACACCTTAAGAGAATTTAAGGTCCTATGCCCCTAATGCTTAATCGAGACTTGTGCTCCCGGTTAAGGGGCGAGTAGTTTCCTTATATCAGTTCCTGGGCCACCCCCTGATATTGGAGGGTGACCAACTGTGCGAGCACATAAGAGAGGGAGGCTATCACGCAGCTACTATGCATTCCGGGGCAAGATTTCACCTGTGCCGCTGCAAAGAGAAGAGTGCGGATCATGTGACACCCTCTACCCCTCACACATATATTAATAAAGGAATAAAAATTCAAATATTAATTAAAAGTATTTTTAAAACATTTTTAAATACAAGCCTTTCAAATGGGTAAAAGGCAAACATTCACTTTCTTCTACATCATATTCAAACTTGTCCAAATAAATAATAAAGTCATCTCGGCTCAAAGAAGGCCATCTAAGTTTCATACAATTAATATAGAACCTATATCCTAATGTCACATCCTATCAGAGCGTGGTGTTCCCGTGTCTTCTAGCATGAGGTTCTTCATAGTCATCCACCTATTCATCTGCTCCCCCGAACACAAAGTTCAAGATCATCACAGGATCCAAACACAAACAGCAAACCGGGAGTGAGTTATCACATTTCTAACTACTAGAGAGAAACAACACAAGATATAGTAGCCAAATACAATTTACTTAGCATATCTCACACTATTTCATCACTTTGCCATTCATCAATCACACTTTTCAATCATTAATCACAATACACAGGAATCACACACTCCGATCAAGACATAATAACACATCAATTTCATAATAAACAATTAGCAAGCGTATGCAACAATTATGATAAGACTCAAGCCTATATGCAATGTGGTACCATGTCAGTGAAAAACCTCGTCGGGCGCCTAGGAGTACATGACAAGACAAACCACACAATAGTAAGTCAAGTCACTCTCACTAGGTAATATCATAGGGAGACCAGTCAGGGTCACAGTGTTTTGTGAGAATGCTCCAACCATATGGGATCAACATAGGCTTAAAGGAGCACTCAAACCGTGTGACCCCTAAGGCCTACACTCCGAAGAGTCCGTCAGGGCCTCTCCCTCCTGATTCAGGTCCAACCCAGAAAACATTTTAGCACACAGACTCTCATTTCCTGTCATAGATATGTCATGACATATCTATGGTCATTTAGAAACGAAATGCTAACATCCAAAATCTCATTTACGGTTATGAGAAAATTTCATCAGCATACTCTCCTTCCCCGATAGACACATTGTTTTCCATCCAAAAAGCATATGTTGCTCTGATCAGTTGGAAGTTTTGTCTCTTTACTAAAGCATGTTCGCATTTTAGTGAAGAAAACACCGAGTCTATTTTTAGTCTCACAGTTATCAAGAACTACGTAGGTCTGAGTTCCTCATCACAAATTGAGGATACGTAGGAGCAAAAGCCCTGCTTTTGTCGACCACCCCACCTTTTGTTACCATGACCCAAGAGTCCGGTGGCATGCGGAACCACATGACCTTGGGATTCCTAGATTCGTATTCTTTTCAATTTTATGTTTTATCATTTATCATTTGTACGTTATCTTGTTTCTATGACTTGAGGGACTAACGCTTGTTTTTGTTGTTTTTTCGATTGTCATTTGTTTTGTGCATACATTTTGTTTGGATTGTTGCGTTAGTGCTTATTCGTTATTGTTGATAATGTTTGTTGAAATTCCGGAAACAGTGTAGAGTTTTCATTTAGGAACGTCGCCCTAAAATAAAACGAACAAACGTCGTGATAACACCAAGAATAGAAAAAGAAAGAGGCGTTGTGAAGAAAATGTCATATCTGTATATAAAGAAAAGAAAAGAAATTTTTGTATATAAACAATGTGTGAAAAGAAATTCTTGTGTGAGCAATGAGTGTATATAAAGAAATTTTTTGTATAAAACCACGAGTGTATGTTGAAAAAGGAAAAAAAGAAATCTTCGAACAGGAATAGGGTTTTTATAGACCATGTTGATATATAGAGAAAGAGTTTTTTAATGCGCGTGTGTACAGAAAAAGTTTGTTGTGTATAGGAATGTAGGTGTACAAAGAAAAAGTTTTTCTCATAGATGGTGATGGATGTATAGTTTTTGCAAACATAAAAAAATGAAACAAAAAGAAAAAGAAAGAAAGACCTCGAAGGTTGGCATGTTATGGTCATAGGAAAATAAATCATTCATAGAGAGCAAACATATCTTTAGGAAACAAGAGACTGACGCTAAGAGTTTATTTTCCATAATAACCGAGATAAGAATGGATGGATTCGTTGAGCCGATAAAAGAACATAATTTGGAAATATTGGGTTTACTTGTGTAAATCCCAAGCCTTAGTATCACAATGCCATAACATGGATGCTTGAGTACCCATCTAGCTGTATGCATGCCTAATTTTGTGTGTTGTTTCCAAATCATCATTGTTATGCGCGCCTTGTGGAAATAATATGGGAGTTCAACTCGGAACCGACACCTTGACACACGAATTTGTTTTGCCCCAAATATCAAAATCGGGCACATGCGGTGAAAATACCATATTGAGACACTACCTTAAGCTACCTTGAACCTTGGCCCATGAAGAGAATCCTCACCCTTTCCTCAAGGGAGAGCGAATAACAAATGCTAAAATCCGAATTCCCAATCAAATATCAGAAGAAAATGAAAAGAAATAAAAAGAAGGAATGAAAAGAAAGAAAAGAAAAGGAAAAGAAGGATTCCCGATCAAAAGAAAGTAAAAAAGGAAAAGATTGGAGAAAAACAGAATAATTCCCGATCAATAATGGAAAGCAAAAAGAGAACAGGAGATCTTCAGACCAGATAAATTTTTGGCGAGGTAAATAACCGCTGGCAAAGGGAAAACCCATTTTTAAAGTGGTTCTTCCTTTGGGATTGCCATTCAAAGTCGCTTTCAACTGGCGATGTCCCGCCCCACATAAACAAAGAGGAAAAGACCGAAACACCCAGCTTCCTCTCCAAAAACACTACCCTCGAGAAAATCCTATTGATCCGTGATCGTGCGTGTGATCTTTTGGTTCGATAGGAAATCATGTGCAAAATAAAGTCATGGTGCAGCTATGGTTTGGGATTAGGGTAAAATACTTACCTGTGTGAGTTTTTATACACTATGAGTGATTTTATTCCCAGTTTCAGTTTGACCCGACGTTTCCCCTGAATGTTCATTTAAAAGCTAAATGTTAACATCCTGCCCTTCATTTTCGGTTACAAGGAAAATTACTTTTAGCATGAGTATATTGTTTCTCTAAAATATGGTGCTCTAGTGAATGATTTATTTTTTCCTTGCTAAAGTATGTTCGCCTTTTAGGTGAAAGAACCCGGTGGACCATTCGGTCCCACCAACGAATCTTATCCACAGCCCCATGAATTGATTTTCATTCATGCATCCTCCACCATCGAGTCTGGAGCCCCACGAATTGATTGCCTAGCACTGTTCGTTTATCCTCCACCCTTAAATCTTATCCGGAGCCCCATGAATTGATTGTCATTCATGCATCCTCCACCATCGAGTCTGGAGCCCTACGAATTGATTGCCTAGCGTTGTTCGTGCGCCCTCCACCATCAAGTCCGGAACCCCATGAATTGATTGCCATTCATGCATCCTCCACCATCGAGTCTGGAGCCCCACGAATTGATTGCCTAGAGCTGTTCGTCTATCCTCCACCCTCAAATCTTATCCGGAGCCCCATGAATTGATTGTCATTCATGCATCCTCCACCATCGAGTCTGGAGCCCCACGAATTGATTGCCTAGCGCTGTTCGTCTATCCTCCACCCTCAAATCTTATCCGGAGCCCCATGAATTGATTGTCATTCATGCATCCTCCACCATCGAGTCTGGAGCCCCACGAATTGATTGCCTAGCGCTGTTCGTCTATCCTCCACCCTCAAATCTTATCTGGAGCCCCATGAATTGATTGTCATTCATGCATCCTCCACCATCGAGTCTAGAGCCCCACGAATTGATTGTGAAGCACTGTTCGTCTATCCTCCACCCTCATATCTTATCCGGAGCCCCATGAATTGATTGTCATTCATGCATCCTCCACCATCGAGTCTGGAGCCCCACGAATTGATTGCCAAGCGTTGTTCGTCTATCCTCCACCCTCAAATCTTATCCGGAGCCCCACGAATTGATTGCCTAGCATTGTTCGTCTATCCTCCACCCTCAAATCTTATCCGCAGCCCCATGAATTGATTGTCATTCATGCATCCTCCACCATTGAGTCCAGAGCCCCACGAATTGATTGTCTAGCGCTGTTCGTGCGTCCTCCACCATCAAGTCCGGAGCCCCATAAATTGATTGTCATTCATGCATCCTCCACCATCGAGTCTGGAGCCCCACGAATTGATTGCCTAGCTCTGTTCGTGCATCCTCCACCAACGAATCTTACTCTGAGCCCCATGAATTGATTGTCATTCATGCATCCTCCACCATCGAGTTTGGAGCCCCATAAATTGATTGCCTAGCGCTGTTCGTGTATCCTCCACCATCCTATTTGGAGCCCCATCAATTGATTGCCTAGCGCTGTTCATGCGTCCTCCGTTATCAAGCGCGGAGCCTCCGGTGACTGGAAAATATGGTTTTTTGTTATTTTCCCGATCGGTTCCTTCGCCAAACATGTGTATACGTATATATTATGTTATTGGTATTTTTTGTTTATGTTTGTTTTGTGTTGTGCAGAGAAAGAAGAAGGAGAGACGGGAGTCGTCATAGATTAATTATGGAAAGGGCTAAGACGGACGAAATCAGTGTTTTATCTTTGCTTTCCTCTTATCTCCGATAAAAGGTAAGTAAAGAGGGGCAACTGTCATACCCTAATTTCGTCTGGGGACCATTGTTTGATGGCATGCAACCTTTGTTTGACCGCTTCGAGGTATTTGGCACCCTTTGTTGCACAATACGTGAAGTTCCGTAACATGCCAGAAATCAAAAGGAAGCATTGTTACGCAATCCATGAGGTTCTGTAACATTCCGAAAACCAAAAAGGGAGTAATTACGTGATCCGTAAGGTTCCGTAACCTTACGGAAAGAAAACAAGTATCGTTACGAAATTCGTAAAGTTTCATAACAATATCGAAAAAGAATCACCAAAAAAGAGCAAGGGGTGTATTTAGTAAAAAAAGGGGGTGCAAATAGCAACCAGGCCCACTTGGGCCTTCGAAGATGTTCCTCCAGAAGGCGGTTGCTTCTGGAGGAAGCAACCTGGGCGAGCTGGGTTGCAAACTCCTCCCCTATTTTCCTATAAATAGGGGGAGGAGTGAAGGAGAAAGGGGTTCAGCCCTTCTGGTATTTCGGGATCACTTAAAATTAGTGAGAAAAATTCTTTCCGTGAAAAAAATCAAAGCCGAGGCGCTTCCGTAACGTTTTCGTGGGTGATTTCGCGAAGATTTTCAACCGTTCTTCGTCGTTCGTCGTTCGTTCTTCGTCGTTCTTCGATCTTCAACCGGTAAGTTTCCGAAATCAAACTTTTCAATTCATTCTATGTACCCTTGGCGGTCCCCATTTGTTTTGCGTACTTTTATTTTCGTTTCATTTACTTTCCGTACCCCCTTTTGACATGCTTTAGTCATTTACTTAAGTCATTTTCTCGCCTAATAAAAAAAAAAATTTCATTTTCTCGCCTAATCAAAAAATAAAATAAATTTTCATCGATCATTTGATTTGCAATATCCGTTAATTTATGTTAAAATGAAATCCGACCGTTCGGTCATGCCGTAACCACGTTGGAAACCAAAAAGAGGTAAAATTATAATATAATAATAAAAAAATATCTTTTAGTAAAATAAACCAAAAAAATCAATCGGACATTTCTCTTTGGGATTTCTCTTTCTTAATTGAATTGATTAATAATTAAAGTGAAACTAAGGCTAAAATCAACTCGCAAAGTCAAGCTCGTCCGCAAAAAATCACTAAAAAGGATTTTAAGGTTCGATACCTCAGTTTTTCTCACCAAGTAAAAATGGATCATTTTAAGGTCTAATGCCTTAAAAGGACCACCTTCCAAGTAAAAAGAATCACTTGATTTGCCCTTTCAAAAGAACTACGTAGGTCTAATTTCCTCTTCGATGGAGGGTACGTAGGAGCAAGAGGCCCGCTTTTGTCGACCTCAAAAATTAAAAAGAAATTAAATTTTAGATACATAATTTCACACAATTCTAATTTAAGGCTATTATCCTTTGGGATAAACGTGAGAGGTGCTAATACCTTCCTCAAACATAAATACAACTCCCGAATCTAGAATAATCTTCATGACCAGTTTCCTTCGGTTTTTCTGACGTTTTCCACAAATAAACATTGGTGGCGACTCCGCGCATTTTCCTCCTTTGGGAGACGCACCCGTGAGCCTCGCCTCGCTCGCCTGCAAAAGGGTAGGTTGCGACACACTGCTCCATGCGAGTAACAATTAAAAAGTGGTGTTGTTGAGGTATTTGAATGCAAATGCATTGAAAAGAATACTAACCTGTTAATTATCCCCTTAAGGTAGTTGTCTGGCCTGTTATGCAGTGAACAAAACCAGACAACTAGGTGTTCCTTGGGCACAATGACCACTATCTGCTAGTGTTCGCTGCAGTGGGGATGAATATGATTAGTATATTAGTAAACATTAATTAAATTCAGTTATTTTGTGTGACTTACCCATTTAGGTAGGCTCCAAGATAGACATCCCGTTTTGAACTATGCATCCAAGTCTTTATGTAACTTTCAGACTCAAACTACGATTGCCCAGACCTCTGAATGGACTATGGCTCGAGGAATCGATAGATATCAGAATTCCCCGCTCGCATACTTGTATCAGTGAGATGCTTGTTTATGTTAAGTCAAAGTTAAATATTTATGAATTGAAAGCAATAACTTAGGTAATTAAAAGTAATCTAAAATGAATTACAGAATCCACTACTGTAACACTGATATGCTGAGACATTGACCACCGTGTGTGATTTCGTAGAGGTCTTCGTGCTTTATGTAAAGCGGGAAATATGGATTAAAGACCCCAAACACGGTGGCATCCCATGTAACCTGATAAGGCCTCAAGAAAAGCTCTGGGATGGTCAATGTCATCAGATAAAGCGGGTCATCGACCTCCGAATAGGGCTTTTGTGGTGGTTTTTCCAGAGACACAACTGCCTGTTCATGAAACAAAGTTAAATGGCCTAATTTGAGGCACACTGAATGAATTAATTCAAAAAGAAGAAATATATAGTAAGAGTAAAGTATCTGTTGTGATAAAGACTTGACCAGATGTGTCGGCCAAGCAAGAAAGGTGTGAATTACCTGCCCCACTAAGGAAACCTCATAAGTGGGTATAGGAACTGGAGCATCTGCATCTGTAACCTCCTCCACACCCACCTTTACTTGGCCAGGCAACAACGGAGTGTTATGAACAACAATGGATCCCTCATAAACTCTCCCCATGGCAACCAGCGGGCAGGATCTGCTTCGATGTACAAGCCGCACCTATCTGAGTCACCCGTCTCAGGATCATTTCCTAAGGGATCAACATAACTCCCCTTTGTGCTTACTCGAGAACCTGAGGGACCAACCAGAGGCTCGGGAGGCAGTGCAAGTCCCTGAGATTGCATCTGGGACTAAATCTGGGACTGCATCTGGCTGAATGATACCATGAGCTGCCGCGTCACTTTTTCTGTGATGGACTCCTCTAGCTAGTCCCTGATTTGTTGGGTCAGCTGCTGAAATTCTTCAGGAGGCAGGGAGGAAGAGCTGCGGGACGTCTGTGGAGCCGATCCAAAGTATTGCTTGATGGTGACACCGGCTCCAGCAGCACGTACACGTCCAGGGTGCTCTGGATGTCCAATAGCAGCGGTGAGAACATCCTGACATCCATGGGGGACGAAGGATCCCTGTGTCGCCTGCTCCTCAAAGGAATCCTGCACAGAAAACACACAGTTGTACATGGCATTCACAAAATATTGAAATATAATTCTAATGGTTAGTTGAAAATGACTTACGATCTTCTCAGCGATTTCCTTTGCGGCCTCAGTCATCATCTCCCCTGTTTTCTTCGTGCTGGTCATCTTCCACTTCACATGGCATCTGACCGGGGATGGAGGGTCGATGACGCCATCAACGCTTCCTGACTGTGCAGCTTCCTCCAGCTTCTTCTTCGTCTTCTCAGCCAGGAGCTTCTGCTCCAAATATTCATAACCCCCACGAGACAAAACATAGGGGGCAATGTTCTGTTTCTGGATGGCCTGTGCCTTTTTGCGCACATCCTGCAAAAATAAAACAATAATCTTTCAAATTTCTAGAATGAAGTATAACAAGTTAATGTTTTTTGAAAAACAACTTAAATGGCAAGGAACATACCTCCTAAGAAGGGTCTCTGCGAGTCTGGCAAAACTAGGCCCATTTTCCTTGCTTATGTCGTATTTCTCACAGACAGTGTCGTCCACACTATCCTGATCGGCTGCAAGGGCCCATTTCCTCATGAGGTCTGATTTAAACTGCCTCCATCTCTCGTCCATAGTATGAAGTAACTTCCTTTTCGTTCTACTGTCAGAAGCCTCTGGGATTTCAAATTTCGCCTGACAACATCAAATAAGGTTTATTTGTTACAATAATGTATTTTTTGGCTATTAATTAAACAACTTCAAATAAGAAAATAAAAATACCCGAATATCCTCCCAAATCAAGTCCTTCTGAGCAGTAGGGACCTTCTTCCAGTTCTCGTAGGTGACGTCCACCTTTTCACGCGCCACAATCCCCAAATATGTTCTTAATTTCTTCTTGTGGGGACCGTCGGCCTTGCCGGTAGCAAGATCAACATGGACCATTGGTCTCTCAGCACCAGGTGGTCTAGTAGACAACGATCGTAGACGTGAGGCTTTGCGTGTCCGCTTCACGGCAGACGGCGAAGCCGATGCGTCGGAAGGAGCAGGAGGAGGAGGAGTAGGCGAGACAGGTGGAGAAGCCATGATCATGTATACATCATGAAAATGTAAATTTTGATTACAGACAAATATCGACATCAACAATTCTTTAAATAAAATGTGATCAATATTTATAATTTCATAAACTAATTTTGTATGACTATTCTAGATAAACAAATAAAATCTGATATATAATAAATCATAGGTTAAATTTCCACTCATTTTCTTAGAATGAGATAAACATAAGCTTTTTTAAACCTAAAGACACTCTCCCTTAAATTAGAGTAAGATTTTCTCACCCCTAAAATTTTACAAGGCAAAAAGGAGACAAAGAACTTATATATTTATTATTGCAAAATGTGTACATTGACATGAGGACCTTAAGCTCCTTCGGCAAATCGACATATGATATCTTTATGAGCTGTTACAAGTTTTTTTTTTTGCTGAATTGCTTTGAAGTACCTTTTTTTGGTACATGCTTTGAAGTACTTTTGAACTTGTTCATAAAATAAATAGTAAAGATTAATATATGTTTTTCATTCTTTGGTTGATATATCTTGATAGTGATAGTGTTATGGAGATGATTAAATTTTGGTCTGGGTCTCGGTTATCATGTTGGATGAAGGATTTTGGGTTCTCTTTGTAGGACTGGTATATATTGGCAATAAAATTCTTAAAATGTATGCAGCATTCTAGGGGTGATATATAATGATTCATATAAGAGTTGGCTAATCAACTCACATAGTAGCAAGGATTGTTGATATATAATAGAGGATTGTTGGTATTTGGCCACTAATGGAAATCTAGGACATTTTCTTGAGAGAAGGTTACTGTTTTTGGGTTGAATATAGTCGGCTTTTGTTATCATGGCTGGAGAAAACAATTCATATCTATCAGGTTGAGGTACCCCTTGTACCTATATAAGCATATAATCTTTGTTGGCTGACCAAAAAAAACTGGATCAAATTAACATTCTTCATTTTTAAGTTTATTATGTTGTATATAAGCATATAATCTTTGTTGAGCATAAATTTTAGTTGAAGTAATCAAAATTTCAAAATGAGTCGGGGTTTTATATGCTTACAGTTTCCCTTACAATCCTCCTAATATAGTCAATCTGTGTTTGATATCTGCAGTTTTAATTTTGCAATTAATTCTAGTTTATAAGATTTATAAGTCAAAAATAACCTAAAAAATATATAAGAAAATTAAGATTAAGAATTAAAAGGGGAAGTCTTTAAATGACTAAAAAGGAAAACGGTAGAGACGTTGCCAACTAAGGTACATAATTGCAGGTTTGTATTTCTAATTCCAGGTGGCTTCCTTCTTTTATCCTTGGTTTTTTCCATGATGCCCAGGTTTTGCCATATTCAAAATTGTAAGATCAGTTTTTTGTCAATCCTTTTATGAACACAACTATTTGATTTAGACACAGTTGCATGTCTCATCCTATGGGGTTCCGGTGAATGAGTTGAAATAGTAAGAGTTCAAGAAAAAAATCACGTGCTTGTGATCTTTTCTTCCAAATTTGGGGTGCTTCGTTTAATATTTGCTAGAATGTAATTTTACAGGTGCGATTATGGAGTTGAACATCTCTCATAGAAGCAAACAAGAAATTTTATCAACTTCCAGCCTCACACGCCCTGATCTCTTCCATAATGCACTTAATGAAATCATTCAGCGGATGAAAACAGTAAGTTCCTTAGGTTCAAAACAATTTGACAAATCATTTGTAATGTACTTTACAGTATACAAGAACCCTATGAAAAAGGATCAAGGAAAACCAAGAAAAAATTAGAGAAAATAGTTACGAGGGATCTCATGATGGCTAGTATCTTTGAGAATTTAGTCTTTAATTGAGTTTAACGATATTTTGGTTGGAAATAAAGTGTCCCCATAGTCGAACTTCATGAACCTAACCCTCAAAGTGTAGAGATCACCAAAGTACATTTTATCTCTATCAATAAAATCATTTTCACACGTACAATCAGGATATCAAATCTCTGCCAACATGCTAAAGGAACACAACCATCTATCATTTATCTTGAACCATTTATGTTGAACCTTGTTGACGATCAATATAACTTACCTTATCTAATGAGATTTAAACTTTTCGTTGTTCTTCATAAATTTCATAATTAGAACAGAACATAACCTGGAAACAGGGATCGGATATGCATGTGCCGAGGCATCAATAGCATAACATTAACATCTAATGCTAGTGCAAGGAATACTTTATTTTAAGCACGCAGCTTCAGAAAACGTAATAAGGCATGAGCGGAGACATTGTATGCATTGTAAAGGACAAGTATTTGCAGCGTAATTGATACAACAATAAATTTTTGTAACGAAAAAAGACAAGTATTTGGCTGGGTAATTGGGTTCCAAAATGATGGCATCCTGTCAGTCAGGCTCGTGTTCAGTACTTGCAGCGGAGTTTTGGGGAATTTGGCATGAATTACATCTACCTTAGAATCAGGATTGTTGTGTATTTTGATTTTCATTCTAGCAATGCTATTAATTTTTGCTAACTGATGACTGTTGCAATATTCATCCTTGCTATAATTTGGCGAAGTCCATAGGGACCAAATCAATTTGGTACATGAATTACATGTACCAAGAAGTGAATCAAGTAGCTGGTGCGTTGGCTAAATTTGGGATTACTCTTAATCATCATTCTCAGGTGTTTTAGTTATTTGTTTTTTAAAATTTACCTAAATTAAATTTTGAATGACTGTCTTCATCTATGATTATTTTTACTGCATCTTTTACTTTGAGAATTGCATCCTGTAGCTTATTTAGAGATGCATTTAATTTGTGTTAAATTATTGAAGGTATTGCATCTTTGAGTCTATTTTAAGCAATTTCAATTAGCTTGCTCCGACCAAAAACTAAAAACCAAAGTTTGGATAAGAATGTAATCTATGTTTACACATTTAATGTATGGAAAATCAAAGAACAATATGTCAATAAGATTTGTGTTGAGTAACCTGATTGCAAAAGCAGTGTGGACAGCAAGGTCAATGTCTGGAGCTAACAAGAAGATGATTGAGGCACTAATTGCTAGGAAGAAGGAAGAGTATCTGAAGGAAGAGTTCCTGCAACAATTTAAGATGAACTGCCATAAGTTCCATTTTCAAAGCTTTCATCCAATATATGCATGTTTTCAATAATGCAATTAGTAAACCAATGACACAAACCAATCATATAATAACCAATCACATATGATTGGTTTGTGTACACTCTATTTAGTTTCAATGTTTTATTGTAAATAGAAATGACGTACAAGAACATACAAAATCTAAATTTCAATTATAGACAAATATCGACATCAACAGTTGTTTGTATAGCATATAACATTCATGACATACAAGAACATACAAGGACATCAACAGTTGTTTGTGTGTGTGTCTGTCATGAGGACATTTGGAAAATATGCCCAAGAAATGAGGACATTTGGAAAACAAAGATACTTAGGTAATATGCAGGTTCTACTCAGGGGTTGTTGCCGGAGCTAGGGAAGCGTTGTTATGTGGTGTACCGGCATTATCAATATCATTAAATTTGTAAATTGATGATTCTACACATTTTTTTTAACTGTACTGAAGCTGGGTGTTATGAACTGATATCATGTCCTGTTGTAGGAAGAAGGATGAAAGTCAGGAAAACGATTTCAAGGATGATGTATCAGTCTGTTTACCATTAATAAACACAGCTATTAGGGATGTTGAAAAGGGAACTTTTCCCAAAAGCTGCCTTTTAAATGTAGAATTTCCGACATCTCTTTTGAGTAACAAGGTGTGTAAATTATGTTATATATTGGATAACTTTTTCACATGTTTTGGTGTACTAAGCAAATGCTGTAGGCATTGGGCCATATGGTGTACAAAATTTAGTGTGCATGATAATATTCTTGCCAATTAGATTCTAATGTTTTAAAACATTTCACAGTTAGATGGGAGTGTTTTAAAATATTCTTTGGTTTATTGTTTACATGTATGCAATGTAATAGTTTTTTTTTAATAGGGCTTCAAATTAACCAAGCAAAGTATGTGGAGATCCACTCCAAACTGGCTAGCTGTTTCCACCAGCCGTTATCCAACTGGTCATTTCTTGGCCAATCAAGGTGGCCTTGGTCTTCAGTTTGCACAGCTTGGCCCAGATGCTTCTGCAGCTGTAGGTGTCCTACATACATATCATGTCTTTTTGTTCTCTGTAATCTGAAGGGATTTTAATGCTTCTAATCTAGTATAATGATGGTACTCAAATCTCGCTCACATTTATCTACTTCAGGGTGCAGCTCGTCGATTGGCTACATAGAAGAAGAATTTGGAGATTATTGAATCAATGGGAGCTGCAGGGAAATCTGATCCCAACAAGGTGAATAAGTATTTCAAACTAGAGGTAAATAGGAGGAAGAAACAAAAATCTTTATTACAGTTTGCTATTACAATGCAAAAATCAGGTTAATATTTTAGTTAATTTGTTTTTACATGGTAATTATGAACCTACGATTATGAGGATACTAATATGTGAAAGAGATTATCACAAAACTTTATTTTCATATGTTGCCCGTAACCTTAATATGTTTATTTTAATCATGGGTTCATCTGCTATTCTACGAATTACTTGTAACACCTCCCTGCAATGTGTAGATATGATTTGGGTTGCTATTTGCTAATTTCCCTTTTTGCATTTGTTTATGTTTGTTATATTTGTATACCAATTAAATATTTTTAAATTGTTTGTAGAAGTGAACTTAGCTATACTCTTCTTGTATATTCAGTTTCTGGACAATCAGTAGGAGGAAGAAGTAGACGAAGATCTGGATTACAGAGCACTTGAAAGTGGATATGTAAGTTGGAATAGTGTCTTTTCGATTAACATTTTTATTTTCCATATTGGTGCATGCTACTATGCCGGTATCTTCCGGTGCTAGCAATTTTCCCTCGTTCTGACCGATTATTGCATGTGATCTGGTGGAATAGGTCGCAGTGACTCCGCTGTCTATTTCTCCTCATATTGAGACTGTTATTCAAATGGTAGCTTTCTGCTGTGTTTCCTGGTGAACAATAAATTTGGTATGATTGTGTACATTTGAGATTTATGATGATTCTTTTTTTTTTCTTAAAGCAAAGATGGAGCAGAAGCGTTAGTCACACCAATTCAATAGTGGATTTCCACTTGTACTATTTTTCTTTTTCTATATTTTTTGTTCCCTTCTTCATTTTGAAGCAAATGCTTCTTGTAATTTCTTGGGCATATTTTAGAATCTTGTGAAAAATGAGGACATTTGGAAAACAAACATACTTAGGATTGAAGAGAGGTATGCTTTTTTCCGTCATGAGGGTGTGTTTTTGCCGAGACAAGTAAATTTGAAAGCATGAATAAGCTGCAAAACCAATTGGAGAAAGTGGAGTCTCTTACTCAAGATCTTGAAGAAGGGCTTGAGTTTCTATTTAGGCATTTAATAAACACTAGGGGCATTGTTAGATCTTGTGGTTGTCCTATAAATTCTAGTGCAGATCCTGTGGCAACAACAGAAGGAGAGTAATTGAAGTTTGTTTAACTTTTGAAGGGAAGAATTTGGAAAAGGAAGGAAGAGTTTTTAGAATTGCTTGGAGCAAAGTTTGCTTAAAGGGAAGAATTGGTTGAAACCTAAGTGCTGAGCATAATAATTGTGGCGTCCCTAAATTAATGACTGGTTTAATAGTAATAATTTAAATAACAAAAACCATGGTAAATTTTTTTTTTCTTTCTTTTTCTTTTCTCATTTCTTTCTCTTTTTACCATAACTAGGTTTAGAAGGAAAATCCTCACTATAAAGTCCTGAATGGCCAGTTCACAACTCTATTCGGAGTCATTTCTTTCTTACCGCTCATAATTCTCTAAATTATTTTGCTGTTTCAAAAGGAAGAATATACCAGCCATTACTTTAGGTCGTCACGTGAAAATAAAAGGATAAAATACAGTCGATAAACTCTTTTACAAATAAAGTTGTGAATGCTTTCTTTTCAAATAACAAGATCGATCATAAATGCATTCATCATTTAAAGCTGTCCAAAATATGGGAGTTTTACAAAATATATAGTGTCATCCAGAGCAAAGGTGTCCATAGAGGTGGCTTCAGCCACAAGTATACAATAATCAAATTCCTATACATCAGGTCTACCCATACAAAAGCAAAAGAGTAAACCTAAAAGTCAGTCCTAGATACACCCACCCTCAAAAATACACAAAACTAATCCAAGGAGCTGTCCACTCCATCGTGTGCTGAAGCGTCCGTGCAGGTTCATCTGGATGCACCAAAGAAGTAGCCGTGAATCGAATGGTGCCCCGAAATCGGCACCTCGTGTTGCCTTCGAGGGTCTTCCAAGCTCCCTCTAGGCACTCTATCTCTACTCGATCACGGATTTGCTGCACCGCCATCACGATCTACAAGAAGGAAAAGAAAGGGGTAGACTCTTTCACAAGAATCTAACTGCACTGCACACCATTTGTCTCATAACCACTACATGCAAGTAAAAGGGGTATTTTAAGGCTTTCCATCTCTGGTAATCGATTACACAGCCTTGGTAATCGATTACCAGAGGCTAAACTTGAATTACACAGCCTCAGGACATGAAATATGCAATAATGCACTGTGTAATCGATTACACATGCCTGGTAATCGATTACCAGTGACCCATTCCTCTGTGTAATCGATTACACAGGCTGGTAATCGATTACCAGAGACCTCCACAATGTTCCAGTCCCCTTTCTAAGCCTGGTAATCGATTACACCCCTTGGTAATCGATTACCAGAGGCTTTCTTAGCTTCCTGACCTCATTTTCAAGCCTGGTAATCGATTACACCCCGTGGTAATCAATTACCAGAGACCATCCTAGTCTCCTGTCTTCATTTTTAAGCCTTGTAATCGATTACCCACCTTGGTAATCGATTACCAGAGACCATATCTCACATATCAACCAAGTTTCACAGCTGGCCAGCCACCACAAGCCTCCTTGCTTTGTGGTCTTTGTTCCTTTTATCTGTTGACTGCCAGGAGCTCGCCTGCTTAGGTACATCACAGGTTCTCACTGACCGACTATGCCCGGGTTGGGTCGGGATTGGTCAAGCTTGGTTTTGGGCAATAGCACCCCACCTGACGTCCCCAAGGTCTCCTGACCCCCGCGACATATCTCCAGGTACCACTCTGTGGTCAACAATAAAAGCAGGAAGTTTCACCCTTCAACACTTCCTCATCTCAAGCTTGTAGGATTATGGGGTACCCATCACATGTGGTACTAGGTGGCGGTCGGGCGATGGTGCACAACAAGCTTTCCACATCCACAATGCGCGCATAAACCCACCATCCCCTGTTGCCCACCTCCAACTGAGCTCACGTAGCCCATATCCTCGTTTCTCTCAACACCGGGTCCCCATCAATCCTCTCAAGCTTCCACAACATCCAAGCAATACAACATTCAAACAGCACAAGCTATCACAGCCAAGCAAAACAGAGCAAAGGCAGAAAACTCTGCTCCACACATCAACCAAAATCACAGCTTTTCTCACTTAAAGACCACAGTAACAATTCCTTCGATCCAATTCGTTAACCGTTGGATCGACTCCAAAATTTTACTGGAAGTCTATAGTGCATAAGCCTACATTTTGACCGTTGGGATCTACTAGCAAACATCCAGAACTCATTGTGCACTAGACTTTCCACAGCCAACCACCCACAAGCATTTTTCTGCACTTGTGCAAAATTCTGCTGCACAATTTCACAGCAAAAATTCTGCATAAGTGCATATTTCGAAAATCACACTTCCTCTCATCCAATCTTGCCCAAATCAATTCCTACAAGTCCCAAATCATGTATCAATCATGTCTAAACCAAATTCAAGCTTTAAAGCACAACAACACAGAATCTAGGTGTCCAACACCCCTCCATTCAATGGCTTTTCTAGGTTTGAAAGGTGAAATTTAGAATGAGGTAAATTTGAGGCAAACTCTCACCTCACACCAGTCCATAACGTCAATCTAAACATGCCCAAACTGGATTTACACCTAAAATTCCACCAAATCAAAATTTGACTCTTCAACACCCAATTTTGCCCTAGAAATGGCTCTTGGTTCACTTTGGTCATTTGTTTTTCTCTCTAGCTCAGCCTAACCTTTCTCACATGTCCTAAATGACATTTCAAGCTAAGATTAACTCACTTTAACCTCCATTTACCACAGAATTCAGACTTAGCCTTCCAACTCTCAAAGTCTCACTCTTTTTCCACTCATAACATCACATTCTCACTTTCTAACCTTAGGTTAGTTCTACCCTTCGTCTCTAACAGATTTCCATCAGCAATTTCAGCATATAAACATCACAAACATCATCACAAAAACCCTAAAACAGAATGGGTATGTTTAACTCATCCAAACATGGCAATTTCAACAAGCTTTCAACAAATGTCTTCACAAATAATCATCACACAGCAGAACCCTAGCAAGATTACCCATCATATCTCCCCAAAACCCCATACCCACGAAATTTAAGAGAGAAAGAAGTCCACCCAAACCTGAATTTTCAAAGTCCCACTCGTAGCCACGCACTTCACGACTCCAAAAATGCTCTCCTTTCACGATTTGGGGCAGAAATGATGGCCAAAGGTTGAAGCTTTGTTGGGCAACAATGGTGGATGGGAGAAAAGAAGAAGAAGGCTGCGTGAGAGAGAGAGAGAGCTGTCTGAAATTTTGTGGGGCTGAGTGAAGAGAGAGAGAGTTGCTTTTTGGTTTTAAAAGAAAGGGTTTTCTCTTCTTTTCTATTATTTTATTCAAGCTCTACCACATGTCCCTATTTGAGTGGAGCCAAAAGGGCCCACTTTCCCTTTTTACTATGACCCACACTCAGCCACAAAAGTGAGAAAAATCTGACCTTTGAAACGCTAAAATCCTGCCTCGGTTTGCATGCCGTTTCTCTGATTCCAGTTTCTTGCGTTTCTCTGCGTCCGTCGGGGCCAGTTTTCGAAAGTAATCAATATATATATCAAAACGCTCAGAATAAAACCCCGAGCGTGGTTCAGAGGTTGGTTTCGTTAAATTTTAAGTTGCACGCAAAATGATGATTTTTAAACTAATTAATTAAGAATTAACCCATAACCTCCCAGTTATGGATTTCTCTTCCTTAATTAGTCTAACCCGCATATCTTGCCCCCACTATTCCTACTTCTACCAAGAACATATAGGCATAGACACTGAATAATACTTATATATATAATCATTCAAAATACATCGTCTTCAAAAATTCCGGGTAGAAATTTCCAGGATGTTACAATAATAAAGCTCCAAAAAGAGCTATTCTGAGAGTGGAAATTGTAGTTGACAAGGAGAGGGACAAAAATAGCCACCTAGGGACACCAAAATAGGTGAATTGACAAATGGAAGCACTTCATGTCCTGAAATCTTCTTTTTTTTTTTGGCATTTCATGTCCAATAACCAATTCTTTATTTGGAAAGTGCCAAAATCCTTAATGTAACATAATCAAACACACTTCAAAAACTATAACATGCCTAATTCAATCCACAACATTTATGGATAACAACCCAAAAACAACAGCTAATGTAAATATCCAGTCACAACTTGCATTTGAAATTACCTGGATGACTGTCTTTGATACAACAAATGCTTCAATCTTTTTCCAGTCACTGTCAAATCTGATACAGAATGAAAAAACAAAAAAACAATGAGATAATGCAAAAGGATGGTACTAAGGCAATAAAAGGGAAAAACAAACAAATAACTTACATATCCTAAAATATAAATTAGATATCCTAAAGCTTTTTAGATATGGGAAAACATGGAATAAGCTTTACTTCTTGGATATGTTTTATGTTATTGTGAGATGTTCAAGCAGCTTAAATACAACACATCCATAAAGTTGTTAATCTTGTGACCTGTTAAAGAGCTTGTACTTTGAGGATCAATATAGTTGTAGTTTATTTAGTTTGATAGCAACTATAGGATGCTTGGGAATTGTTTAGTTGTGCTCATTCCATGCAACTTGTTTCCATTTGAAGTATATGATGAATTTTTGAGCATGCATAACATGCAGCTAGGCACGAGGAATTATAGTTTGACATATAGAAACCTAAATTCAATTTGATTCTAATTAGTGTGAGAAATGGTGCAGGCACGAGGTAGCTGGTGTAGTGACAGAGGTGGGAAGCAAAGTAGAAAAGTTCAAAGTTGGAGACAAGGTTGGTGTGGGATGCTTGGTTGATTCCTGTCGCACCTACCAGAACTATGATGACAATCTTGAGAATTATTGTCCTCAATATACGCTCACATATGGTGCCAAATATAGAGATGGCACCATCACATACGGAGGCTACTCTAACTCAATGGTTGCAGATGAGCATTTTGTGATTCGCATTCCTGATAGCTTAGCACTTGATGCTACTGCACCTCTTATTTGTGCTGGCATCACTGTGTATAGCCCTCTCAGATATTATGGACTTGACAAGCCTGACCTACATGTTGGTGTGGTTGGTCTCAGTGGACTAGGTCACATGGCTGTCAAGTTTGCCAAAGCTTTTGGAGCTAAGGTCATAGTAATAAGTACATCACCTAGTAAAAAGGATGAAGCAATACAACATCTTGGAGCTGATTCCTTTCTACTAAACCGTGACCAAGATCAGATGCAGGCAACTATATATATGCCAATGCCATGCATTTGGAATATTGTGAAAATATCAAAATACACACATTTCTCTCAATTAACTAATGTTGATAATTTCGTAGGGTACAATGGGTGCTTTGGATGGTATTATTGACACAGTTTCTGCGGTTCATCCTCTCTTACCTCTCATTGGTTTGCTCAAGTCTCATGGAAAGATTGTAATGGTGGATGCACCAGAGAGGCCTCTAGAACTACCAGTCTTTCCTTTACTTGCTGGTAAGCATGTGAAAAATATTTCCCTTTATAGGATGCAGAGCACATGAAAGCATATGTGATGATTCATATATAAGAATAGTTTAGTGCAAAACTTAAGTAGATTGATGCCAATTAACTTAGGTACTATTTAACATAATTGGCAAGGAGAAAGATAGTTGCTGGCAGTCTGATTGGAGGGTTAAAGGAGACACAAGAAATGATTGATTTTGCAGCGAAACACAATGTCAAACCTGACATTGAAGTCATTCCTATGGACTATGTCAACACAGCAATGGAACGACTCCTTAAAGAAGATGTTAAATATCGATTTGTTATTGACATTGGAAACACACTGAAAGTCTGAAACCAAGCTCTTAAATTTCAGAGAATGAACCGTTGTCCACTAGTTAACAAAGAGGAAATGTGATAACTTTCAACCCTGCCACTTGTCAAGGAATTAGCGATGTTGATTTGCATTATATATTTTTGTTAGGTTGTGTCTTGAATAATAACTTTTCTCTTGCATGTAATCGGGCATTGATACATCCCTCGTATTCACAACAATAAAAAACTTCGTACCCCATTGCTCAGAGGCTCTTCGCTATGCGAAGGTATGGGGGAGGGATGTTGTACGCAGCCTTACCCTTGCATATGCAAAGAGGCTGTTTCCGGATTCGAACCCATGACCAACAAGTCACCAAGGCACAACTTTACCGCTGCACCAATATTGTAATTTTTTTATCGGTATCATTATTCATTAAGTGGTTATGGAAATTGCGATTCCAACCATAACTATTTGATGAGTTAAAAAATTGGGTCGGCATTTGAATGTTGTCTTCCTTTAGCATCATGATAATCGAAATTATCTTTGAAGGAATTTGTGGTTAGCGTGCTATATTCTACCCAAATAATATTTTTTTCAAATAAATTCTTTGTCGATCATTTGGATCATCAAAACAATGACCAGATTAATGTATTAAGAATAAAAAATCTTGCAAGCAATAATTACAAGGAAGATTTTCCTTTTTACAACACATTGTAGGTTAATTTGTAGCTTTGAGGCCTCATTCATGTTTTTGGCATTAGATAAATATAGAAACCTCTACGAGTGTGAGTATTCTTTGAATTGTGAGGTCTTTTCTACCTTATATTGGAAGTTTGAAGGGAAGAAGAAGAAGACACAATCGTGGGGGTGTAGAAATAGGATTAAAAAAGGTACAAGGGGGCTAACTTAGCAAACAGGGAGGTGCATTTAGCAAGAGCATAAAATAAAATTGGAGATTATATTAGTACTTAGAATAACTAAAAGGATAATAAATTGTGTCTTAATTAGTTTAATAAAATAGGTGTTGTTACTAGTAAAAGTGGCCTGTCATACATACGTGACTTAGATTAAATATAGAATTGAGCCAAAGTGACTCTAGTTTAATTAGTTGGGGGTTTCTAGTCTCACCCCCAAATCTCATCCCCCAGCATTGGTAAAATTACCTACCTACCATCTTCCCTCACAATCTTCTCTTATGACACTCCCACCATCTCTTCTCTCCTTTTTTTGCATCACATCCTAGGGGCAGGAGGTTAACATCAACATTGGTATAGAGAATGGAGAGTATAGTATAGTAGGGTTTGGTTACTTATATAGAATAATGAAATGAGCATGGAGAGTGTTGGTTGGTGGGGGCGAGGGAGTAAGTACTGTCTGTAAAGGACAAGCCCTTTGTCCTCTCCTCTCCCCAATTTCATTCACTACTCTGTCGTTTGGGTGTTCCTACTACTACTGCTACTACCTTGATGATGGATATCTAGACTTCTCTCTCTCTCTCTCTCTCTCTCTCTCTCTCTCTCTCTCTAATTGATTATGCTAGAGTGGACAACAAGTAAGAAAATAAAAGCATGTCTAGTAGAGGGAAAGGAGTGGGAGGGTGCAAATAGAATGATGCACCCACTATTCCTAATTTCCATTCTCACATGGGATGGGGTTTCTATCTTCTACCATTGATTTGAATGATCAATCATCTCATTCTCCCTCAACGGATCCTTCCTCTGCATTGCTACCATTTACTTAATAAAGAAAATGACAGTGATATATCTTTGGGTACAATAGTTTATTAAACAATAATTAGTTATCAACATTTGTGGTTCTAAATAATAAGGAGTTAAACAAGTTTAAATTCAACATAAATAACACAAATATTGAGAAAATTTTAGGTCCATTATTTATTCAAGTTTTAGGTTAATTAGAAGAAGTTGAGCAAAATAAAAATTAGGTTAATAAGAATATTAGTTGGGTTAATTTAATGACTCAATAATTACTTATTAATTTATTATCTTTTCCTAGTATGTAAGTCACTTATATACCTACCTTCTCTAGTCTTTGGCTTGTTTGCCAAATTTTATAAAGTTACACTTTTAATTAGTTTTTATAAAATGTAAATTTTATCAATTTAGTTATTAAAATAAATCAAGGTTTTTACCTGTTATGGACCAAGGCTTGTTATGGACCAATTCTTAAGGCCTGACCTAGCCTATTTCAAAGCTCAGCCTGGTCTGATAAGCCAGAAATTAACTTTGTCACCTTATTCTCAGTCTCGCCAACGAACGAATAAGAGTCCCAAATTTTTCATCAATCTAATTCTATTTTAATTTTTTTTATTTCTAGCCATGATTGTTTCTATTTGTTTGGATTCAGCTCTAGCCTTTTGTGTTGGAAATAGTTTCTTGTTCCGATTCAGCTCTAGTTTTGCATTTGACAGTAAATTAAAAAAAAAGAAAAGAAATCAAAAAGTGCATACAATGGGGGAACACATGAATGCATCATATAAAAAGTCATCAATGACATAAGAAGAAAAAAGGTTTCAGGCTTGATATAACTCTTGTGCTAATCAATGTTATTTGGGTGCTTTTAATTCAGAGGAGTTGCTGTTAAGGATCCATCTGCTCCCCATGGAGTTCGACTTTTGATCGAGGACTATCCTTATGCTTCTGATGGGCTAGAGATATGGGATGCTATCAAGTCTTGGGTGGAAGAATATGTCTCATTCTACTACAAGTCAGCTGAGGAACTTCAAAAAGACCCCGAACTCCAAGCTTGGTGGAAAGAACTTGTAGAGGTGGGTCATGGGGATTTGAAGGATAAGCCATGGTGGCAAAAGATGCAAACTCGTGAAGAGTTGGTTGAAGCTTCCGCTACCCTCATATGGATTGCTTCAGCTCTTCATGCTACTATTAACTTTGGACAGTATCCATATGGAGGTTTATTCCTGAATAGGCCAACTATTAGCAGGAGATTCATGCCTGCGAAAGGGTCTCCTGAATATGATGTGTTGGCTAAGAACCCTGAGAAGGAGTTTTTGAAGACTATTACTGGCAAGAAAGAGACCCTCATTGACCTTACAGTTATAGAAATTTTATCAAGGCACACATCTGATGAGTTCTACCTTGGGCAGAGAGATGGTGGTGACTACTGGACTTCTGATGCCGGGCCATTAGAGGCCTTTAAGAGGTTTGGAAAGAATCTTGAAGAGATTGAAAAGAAGCTTATAGAGAAGAACAATGATGAGACATTGAGAAACCGCTATGGGCCGACTAAAATGCCTTACACTTTGCTCTATCCTTCTAGTGAGGAGGGATTGACTTTCAGAGGAATTCCCAACAGTATCTCTATCTAAGGGTTCTATGGTTCCTGAAGTATTGTCCCTGGTTTTAAATAAATGTGAAATAGAAGGAATTCGATTCCTTCATCAGTTGTGTATGTTTAAGTTATGTATTTAGAGTGACTGAATGTACTTTACTTGCCATATATCTTATTTTGGGATAAGTGAAGGACCCTACTTAGTAAAACCAACTCTATTCAGTGACTGATAAAACAACAACAACAACCAAGCCTTTTCCCACTAGGTGGAGTTCACTACATGAATCAGACAATGCTATAATGTTCCATTGTATCTCTAAATGTTTTTTTTAATTCTTTTGCTTATGGTTTTTCTTACTCTCCCTCTGCCTCTAGTGACTAGGCTATCCTCCATTTGATCTACTCTCCTTACTAAGGCTTATAAGATCATCCTCACATATGCTCAACCCTCTAAGGCAAGAATCTACCATCTTTTTTTACAACAGGTGCTACCCTAACTTTTTACCCAATGCATTCATTTGTGTGTGTGTGTGTGTCTTTGTGTGTGTGTGTGTGCGTGTCTCTATGTATCAGCTATCGACTTTACGCCATATAGAGGGCAACAGTGTATCAAATAATGGTGAGGACAAAAGATGGCAAAGAGAGACAGAAAGACAGAGAGAGAGCAGCAGTGTGTCACACAACATTTTAGACGTCTTTCTAAAAGCTATACTTTAGGTGAACATGCTTCTATTTTTGTTTTTAAGAATTGAATTCTATTTGAATGTAAATGTTTCCACTTAAAATACGTATCTCTACATGCAACAAATAGTTGGACTTCTAAAGGATATTGAACCTACAAACTAGTTAGTCAGCATGATGAGAAAGAGTTAAGCATTTTCTCTGTATTTCTTTAGTATTCATCAATTGACTACAACTCTAATATACACAATTGACCAAAAGACTCAAGCAATTGACCACAGGAACAAAAGCAGCAAAGTAGGTAGCCTTACTGAAGTTATTGCTATCCTAGCAATTACATCAAAACATTCAAACATTGCAGCAACACCAGCAATCAATGCATTGCAGTTCACACACGTAAACTAGTATCAAAGATTCAAAAATTGAAGAAATGGGATACCTGAAAAAGTTAACAAGTTATAACTCGAAAATATAATCCTCTTAACAGAGACAAACTTCAACATGTTTCCAAACTAAACTACAAATGAAAAAGAGACCAAGCTTACCTCGAACCCAAACAGTGATAATGGCAGTGAGATCTAACAAAATGGCACGAAACTTGAAGCTTTCCTCGTACCTCAATCAGCAATACTGCAACTGAAGATGTATTATTATTATTATCATCAATAAAACATGAACACCTACTCAAACTTAGCATACACGAAGTAGACCTACGTACCTCGCGGAGAAAGTTTTGAGCTTTGAGCACCCACGAGTGTTTCAGCTCCCTAGTACCTAGCGGAGGAGTGTATAGGGTTTTCTTCGAGCCACAGTTCCAAGAGCAGTGTAGGGGGTTCCGTGGGTTCGAGCGAGGGGTTTCCGGCAGTATTGAAAACAATGTGGGACAATGTGAGTGTCGAGGGAGCGGTTTCCGGCAGATTTCAGGCGGGAGGAGAAAGAGAAGAGCAATTTCAAGCAGGAGGAGAAAGAGAAGAGTGAGTGTAAGGTTTTTGAGCACGCGGGTTGTGAAATGTCAACGTTTTAACTTATAAACATAACAACATCGGTTTTTTAAGGATAACCGATGTTAACTGAATATAGTTAACATCGGTTTTGGCAAAACCGATGTTAACATCAAATAGGTTACATCGGTTTTTTAAAAAACTCCTTAACATCAGTTTTCTCAAAATTGATGTTAACTCTATGAAGTTAACATCGATTTTGCCAAAATCAATGTTACCATATTCATCTTAACATCATGTTAACATCGGTTTTTTAAATAACTAATGTTAACATGAAGTAGTTAACATCGGTTTTGCTAAAATTGATGTTAAGTAACTCCATTTAATTACAAAAATGCCACCGCGCTTTCGTTAACATCGGTTTTTGTAATAACCGATGTTAATGGAGCGATGTAGAAAGCCTTTTTTTTAGTAGTGGAGAGTTAATAATAACATGAAGAGAATTATATAAATAATTAAAATTAAATTTAAGAAAAATAATATTATTTGTTAATTTTTTAATTATTACATGATAAAGTTTAGTTCTATTTAACTCTCGTCCTGTTAGTATTAAATTAAGTATAACACATTAAAACTATAAAAAAATATCTTAACTTTTGTGTGAACCGGTGGACCATTCAATCTAGCTAGGTCTTCTCGTTATTAAAAGCAAAGGTCGAACTACAATTTTTTTGTTAGGCATGCATCTTAATTTTTTACTCGTTGTGCAGTGTGACTTAGCTAGGAATAAGTTTTGGATCATATGATTCTCCTAGAATATTTTTCAAGGCACATCACATACTCGCTAGGCTAATCTTACTTAGGATAGGATGCTATATATACATTTTTTTTAAATGATGCCAAATATACATTACTCACATATTTAATAGAATATACAAATTTAATCTATTAAGGGGTATGAGTTGGATACAAATTTTCTGTTTTTCAATTTTTTAGATATTTTATAATTAAATGAAGTTTAAATTTGAGATTAAAATATTTTTAATTTAAACAATTAATTTTAATCTAATTTTAAAAATTAATCATTCTGGTTCTTACATAAAAATTATTTTCATATAATATGTCATATATATATATATATATATAGCAAGCTACATGTGTGTATTTCAGTATATTTTCGAGTTATAACTTGTTAACGTACATACTAAATGTGTGTAAATTAGGAAAATTTAATTTATATATATATATATATATATATAAGAATCAAATTTATCTTTTAAATTAAATTTTGAAATTAAGTTAGATTTATATTTAATTCTACAATGGTAATAGAATTATCGTTGTTATATTTATTAGGTCATCCGTTATTGAATCATTTATAGATGTTCAATTTAATAAATTTTATGTTTAAAATATACGGTTTCGCCATGAGTCACCGGAGATATATTCAAAATAATTATGCTAATAAAAAATAAATCCTACATTTTGAACTAATTTTTTAAGGTTGAGTGTGATGAAATTGAATTTGGAGAAAAAAAGTTATGTTGTAATAATATAAACACATTTATTTAATTATTATTTAATTATAACTTATTATGTATAATGATTTTTTTAATTTCTAAAATAATTATTTTAAAATAATTTAAATAATAATTTATAATTAAATAGCAGTTAGTATCAAACTCTTGTATTTATGAGATCAAATATTTTCTGTAGTCAGTTAGGTTTACATGATAGTACACTTGGAACAACGTGCTTCTGTCTGTTCTGAAAAAGTAAAAACAAAAAAGAAATACGCCTCTTGCGGTTGAAAGTGTTTCAAAATTGTACATGTGCATGTTATTAATTAATTCTATGCTCTCTTCGCATATAGCTAGTTTCTATTTTCATACATATATCTTTCAATTTATAAGAATGAATCTTAAAATCAAATTACACGATGTAAATGTCTCTCAAAATTTACAAAGGCTACAATTTGTAAAACATAATAGGTTTAAATATTTTTTAAGCCTTACAATTTAATGTATTTTAGTTATTAGTCTTTGTAATTTTTTTTTTAATTTTTAGTTCTTACAAATTAGGTTTATTTTATTTTCATTCTTATGATGTTTTAGATAATGTTTTTTCATGATGCAAAGTGTTATTTTAAAGGATTAAAAATAAAATAAATATAATTTATAAGAATTAAAAAAATTACAAAGATGAAAAATAAAAAAATATTAAATTATAATAATAAAATATATATTTAAATCCACGTAACAATACGTGGGTGCCAGTTTTTTGCATGGAAATTGAACTCTGGTTTTATTTCTGATAGGCAAATGAGAAATTGATAAAACAAGAAAGATTGCATTTTGTCCTGAAAGATAAGCTACCATGTGTGTGTGTTGAAGATCACTGCCATCACGTGAACAACAGAACAATGTGACTAAAGAAAGCTTCCATCACCTTATACCATACCAAAATTCTTTTTCTTTTTCCCTCTGAAGTTTTTCTTTCATTGGGGTGGACATAAACTGGTCACAAATTAAAATTTGGGCAATCCAAAGACCAACATTACGGAACAGAAAAGAGGTAGTATAGTTGCTGTTACTCTATATAATTTATTACTCTCAGTTTGACCACGACGCGTGTACCCCCCACCAAAAGAGTGCAGACAAAAGTGGCATTTATTGGCTTTGTTTGGTATACCTCTGCATCTGCATGTGCCTGAGAAAGCATCAACCATCAACCGTAGCCCATAGGCATTAGTAGGTTCTACTCATGAAAAAAAATCAACAACTAAAGAACAAAGTTATTCTAGTAATAATGAATATATATGCACTCCGTATAAGTTAACACTTTTTTAATTTCGTTCTATGATACTCTCTTCTTGTTTCATTATACCCCCTCTTCTTGTTATATTATGCTCCCTGTGTCAGATTACGAGAGGTTTAAGATTTTAACACATGCATTAAAGAATATAATTAATTTATTGAATTTTTTAAAAAATATTAAATAATTTTCTAATACATCTTTAGTTTTTTTAATTAATGACTCATTTATTTTTTCTATACACTATTCTCATTAAGGATGATTAAGAATAATCTTTAAAAAATATTTAATATGACATTAATTTTGTTAAACAACATATTTTGGAATAAATTTGTTTCTCTAAAACATTATATAATCTGAAATTGAGAGAGTAACACTTATTGTATCTAGACTTCTTTCTCTTTTATTCCAACACTTATTGTATCTAAACATTATATAATCTGACTTTAAATTATGTTGGGTGTGTACATGAATAATTTTTTTATACATTAATGGTATGTTTGAATGGTAGAAAAGAAAATAAACATGTATCAATGTGTTGTTTTTTATTTTAACCTTCTGGTTTATTAGGGGAAATGAGACTTGATTAATCTGAAATTTGGTCAGAAGATAAATAAAATCTAATCAAGAATGTACCAACATGTGTTGAATGACATTGTAAAAAAAATGATAGAAAAGAAAACAATAAGATCAACATATCATTAATGTGAAGGGAATTAAACTTAGATTCTTTAAATAAAATTTCAAATTCAAACATTATAAATAAAAAACATTTAAAAGGTACGTAAAAAACAAAGAAAATATAGATATCAACATGTCAATACTTGACTTGAATCTCTTAAGATCTCAATTTTAAGAATTGTTAATGGAAAAGTAGTTAAGAGAAGATATACTATTGTAGTTGGTTTGATAGATTCTTTGACATTGGATTAATAATTGATAAATGTTAATGAATATTTTATATTAATAACATGATGACCCAAACAAATTATAAATTAATACTAGTCTTTTATTTTTTTTATCAATGATTATACACACTACTACATATGCAGCTTTTACTAATATTTTTTTCTAACACTTAATAAAAATGTTACTAAAAACCTTTAACAATATTAAAAAAGTATCATTAAATTATGAATAAATGTTACTAATATTTTTTTTGTAATATTTTATTATATGCTTGATATAACTCACGTTGCTGAAACAAAAGAATGTCACAAGACTTTAGCAGCATGAACTATACACAATATGTGATAAAATATTACAAAAACATATTAGTAACATTTATTCATAATTTAATGATATTTTTTTAATGTTATCAAATATTTTTAACAAGTGTTAAACAAAAAAATATTATTAAAGGTCACATATTTAGAGTGAAATACCAGTCTAATTCTTAGTTATTTTATATTTATTTTTTTAATTCTTATTTTGTAAAATGTAATTCACTTTAACAATTTTGTGTCTAAGAAAAATTATAAATAATGCTTATAATTTTAAGGTTAACTTAGAGTTTCATTATAATTTATTTATTTTTAATATTTTTGTCTCTCCTCACCCCCTGCCTACGTGTGGATGACAAGGAACAAGAGAGAGATGATGAATAAGACCAGGAAGCACGAGGTGAGGGACCACAGACCACAAACCCACATGGTCTGCCATGGAGTACAATAGGGCATGAAATCTTCAACTGTGAAATAAGGGTTAGGTATGGTAGTTAGAAAATCCAATATCACGCTCTTGTTCCCGAATGGGACCATATCATAAACAATGCAAGAACTTTGTTCTCTCCTTTCCCTTTTTAAGATCCGGACAAAATGATAATTAACAAAGATAGAGGGCTTTGCCAATTCTTTCATCACACGCTTTATCGCTTTGTAGTTCCCCTATTACTTCTATATCCTCTTCTTAGAATACTTTTGTGGCTAAATTATTACATGATAACCTAGCCCATAGCACACTGTATGCTCAGAAAGGTTTTCGTATTTTTCATATACACTACTAAACCTAACTCTACTTTAACAAATGATACTAATGAATTTTGTAATTGGCTGAAATTATGCTAGATTAGATATTGAAAGATGGCGAAAAGCAACTGAGCTCTCTATTTCTACACACATACACTGTGTATGTACACAAAATTATTATTATTTTATTTACATTTGGCATTTCATAATACTCTTATACCATGTTTTAACAATTGTGTGAATTTTGTAAGCAATCAGTCTAGTTCATATAAGCTGAAGGCCCAAAATCAAATTCTCACTCTCCAGTTTTAAATGATATTTTGAAAAATTAATAAGCTAAATTGTAGAAGAAAAAATAATTAACAAGTTAAAAAATCGTTAGGGAAACAATGTGTGAAAAATAAAATATAATATTTTATTCCCGAAACTAGATACCCTATATTTTATTCCCCAAAGCAGATACCCTATTTTATTCTATTATTAAAAATATATAATGAGAAAAAACAAAACAGAAATGACAAATCAAAACAATTAAATGTAATAGTTAATGCTGAATAGACATGACACAAATAAAATAGCGTAGAATAAAAACATTATCCTATTATAGTTTGGAGTTTAATGTAGACAAGATATAAATTCTTTAAAAGATTAGCTTTCACAATAAAATAAAATCAAGATTTTGATGGGAAAAAATAAAAGTTTGAGAGAGAGAGGATGATGAGATTTGAATAGAGTCCTTGAGTGATTCGTTTGCCGGCATGCTAACGTGCCAGGCAGTAATTAAATGGGGAAAGAAAATACGTCAAAGCACGCCTTTCATACAATTGAAAAATTCAGAGCAAACACGTGGTACTACGTGGGAATGAAAGCTACAACTAATGTGCTGTGTTGTATCTGACAAGGAAAACCATCCATGAAATCAATATTTGCAGTCGTGGAATGGAGCTCAAACACCCCATTAAACTTGTTGTCTTGTTAATTCTATACAAATATTATTGTATCTATGATCTGTTATAGCAACTAAACTTGGGCGCTTTGGATTTGGTTTTGGTCCCATTTCATCTTATTCTTTATGCATGCATAGATTCATCGGTCAAATTTCATAAAAAAAATTATGGGTTATTTAAGGAACCCTTTGGAATCAAATTTATTAAAAGAAGTTAGTCCTTGTTAAGGTCATAGTATCTAATCGTATATTGAATAAGGTTATCCAATATGAAATTAGTGTTTTTAGAGAACTGATTAAATAATAAAAAATGAAAATTTTTCATTATTAATCCATAACTACTGTGATTTTCAATTAATGCTTTTCCAACATGAATTTTAATATAACAAAATCTATTTTGAATTTTTCAATCGTTTTATAAGGATATTGGTTAATAAAACTCTTATAAATCATCAATAGAGTTGTTCAGCTCCAATTTATGGAGTAGCTAGAACTTTCGCACAGTTCAATTTGATTCAACACATTAATCTTTTCAACTTTTTTTTATCATGATTAATCTTTCAACTTTGAAAGGGAGAATGAGCACCCACAAGAAATATGACGATCTATCTTAGAGATATGAAAATGAGCAAACGTGTATCTTCCATCTTTTCACTTCTTTCACTCAACGTTAGTTCTCCCAGTTGTGTAATTCTCGCGTATGCACGCTCTGAACGTACGTCTTTGTTGGTTCCGTTACAAGTATTCTTGTACGATTATGTTTTGCACATTTCTTATTCCATTATTTGATACAGTATGTTGGTTAAATAATTATTTGTGTGTTTAAATGTTTCGAATATGAAAATTCTAATTTTAGTTTTTGAAAGTGAAAAAATATGATAAATTTATTCATTTTAATGGAAAAAAATCTTTATGACACATTTAAAGATAAATTTATCGATACTTTACGTATTTAAAGACAAAAATAATTATTTATTCTAATTTTATTTCTCAAGTTGTGTTATTTGGATTTATGTATTATGGACCACTTGTTTGGTGTTTATGTTGAAAGAATCTGAGCTTTTAATAGTCAACCCAGAACAAAAACTGCTGGATGCATTATACCAAAATTTTTTTAGATATATAAATGAAATTGCTTATTAATATAGTATATTGTAAAATACTATAAATATCTAATATTTACACTAATAGATTAATTTCATTAGACAAATGCTATAGAGGTAAAATCAATGTCTAACTATTAATATATGAAACCTTCAATAGTAATTTTAATTAGATATTTTTATTTTTCCGAAAAAAAAAAAAACAAACAGCACTTCTTGATGAATTCATAATGAATGAGTTGCTAAAAGAAAAAAAAATTTAAATAGTGTGACAATACGTCGTAATTATATTTTAAATAACTAGGAAAAGGTAGCTACTCACCACATTTCCTAGTCTTAATAAATCATAGCCTTCACCTAATACTTATGTCAAAAACCTTCAAATCATTCATTTTAAACGCTTACGTTTTAATCAACTCTACTTCATAGAAATGCTACTTGTTGTGAATAATGATACTTAAATTATTATTTGACCTTTTCTTCTTCTCATGTCAAAATAAAATTTATAGTTAGTTTAAAATAATATTTATAATTTATTATAAAAAAATTAATAAACAAATCTGTGATGAACATGAATTAATTACCAAAGTTTGTTTTTTTTAACTATTAACATACTTTTCCAAATTTAAAAATTAATTATATCTTATTAGTATTTCTTAACAATAAAATGTAGATTTAATTGCACTTTCAATCATCTTTTTTTTTAAATTCGATCTCCCAATTTCTTTTTTATTCACAAATTTGATCTTTCCACTTTTTTAATTTTGTATTTTTCTTATTCATTTATTAACTTAATATTTAGGCTTAATTATCAATTTGATCCCTAAACCATTTTAAAAGATTCAATTTGATCCCCCATGTTTTTAAAAGATTAAATTTGGTCCTCAAGATTTTTAAAATGCATTAATTTTATCCTTTCGTCCAATTAAATTGACGTCATTAGGATTGAGCTTCTCCCAATTCAATTAAATTTATTTCCCAACACACATCAAATATTCACTTAATGCATGTGAAATTACAAAATTACCCACAATACAAAAACTAGTCTAGGAATACAAGGGCTGAAAAATCCTACATTTCTAAGGTACTCTACCTACATTATGGAGTCCTAAATACAAGACCCAAAAATAATGAAACCTTAATCTAATATTTACAAAGATAAGTGGGCTCATACTTAGCCCACGAGCCTGAAATCTACCCTAAGGCTCATGAGAACCCTAGGGTCTTCTCTTGCATCACTGACCCAATCTTCTTGGAGTCTTCTATCCAATGCCCTTGGGGGGTAGGATTGCATCAACTGTGATTTCTAACCACTCTTCACCACCTTTTTCTTTCTCATCGTTGCAACGACGATGACACTCCTCCCTTCGGTCATCACTACTATAAAATAGGTTTTTTACATCGATTATTGTAGACTTTCAACATCAATTATTAACCAACGTTGAAACTATCGACGTTAATAGTATCAACGTTAACATTAGTTTTTAAAAACCAATGTTGATGTTGTTTTCTTCTCACCAAACCGATACTGTTTTCTTCTCACCAACATCTGTTTTTATAAAAACTGATGTTATTTTTTGGATTTTTTAAATATCCTATATGTTTTTTTAATTACTGTCATACCCTAATTTCGTCCGGGGACCTTTGCTTGATGACATGCGACCATTCTTTGGTCCTCGTGAGGTGCTTGGCACCCATCATTAGGCGATTTGTGAAATTCCAGGACATGCCGAAAAACCAAAAAAATATTGATGCAGAATCCGTAAGTTTCCGTGACACACCGGAAATCAAATGGAAGCATCGTTGCATAATTAAGTGAGGTTCCGTAACATTCCGTAAGTTAAAAAAGGGATGATTACGTA
>NC_038252.2:18426291-18432433 GCF_000004515.6 Glycine max | reverse complement strand
GACGCTTTCCTTGCCTACCACCATAGCAAGGAAAGTCCGGTGGTAGCTGTCTTGGCAGATCTATTTGATACATTTGACCGAAGATGCGAAAAGAGTAGCGCACGGATCATCTGTTGCTTACCCGCCCTCTGTGTTTGGTTGGTTTCACACTTATTCCAACAAGACACAAGACATCCATGTCCGCTCCTGAGCCATCGCTCGTGTACTGAAAAGAGGAGAATAGATTGGGACCAGCTTTTGGCCGGGATAGGAGGTAGAACAATCAGTTGGTTCCCCCGATGGAAGGAAGGAAAAGAAGGAGTCCTTTTCTCATGTGGAAGATACCCAAACATTCCGCTGGTAGGAACGAGGGGTTGTATTAACTACAATCCCACGCTCGCTATAAGACAACTAGGGTACCCCATGAGGGGAGCACCGACGGAAGAAAGCATGTCTCCTTTCCTTGTGAGGGATCTCGGCACACAAAATTCCAAGACTATACAAAGAATCCATAAGGCATGGGAAACCCCGTTAAGGAAAGATCAAGAGCTTAGAGGCATTCGTAATGGCATCATTGGTGGGTACCACGAATGGCTGAAAGTTCATATACGAGGTTTAGATTGGCTCGCCAAGTTAAAAGTCGTCAGCGAAGAGAGTTTTGAAGCACCGGAAGAGGACGAAGAAGTCCAAGCTCTCAAAAGCGAGTTAGGAGAGGCAAAACTTGCCAAGGAGAAGTTCAAGTTGGCCGCTACACACGTTCGGAAGGAGTGTGCCGGGTTACGGGAAGAGAATGCAATTACTGCAAGAGCCCTCGAACAAGAGACCAAGAGGGCTCGCAAGGAAGAGTATGGCCGGAACAAATTTCGCGGAGCTCTATGGGGTAGCAATAGTGAACTCAAGTTGCGGAGGGAAGAAAGAGACCAGTCGCGAGCCCATAGCATGGTTCTGAAAGAGGAGTTAATTGCTTGTTCAAGGTCCAAAAGAAGCTTGTCTCAGCGTTTATGCGAGACGGAGACCAACATGCTAGCTATCATTGCCAAGTACCAAGAAGAGTTAGGTCTAGCCGCGGCCCACGAGCATAGGATTGCGGACGAGTATGCCCAAGTATACGCGGAAAAAGAGGCTAGAGGAAGGGTGATCGACTCTTTACACCAAGAGGCAACCATGTGGATGGATCGGTTTGCTCTTACCTTGAACGGGAGTCAAGAACTTCCCCGATTGTTAGCCAAGGCCAAGGCGATGGCAGACACCTACTCCGCCCCCGAAGAGATTCATGGGCTTCTCGGCTATTGTCAGCATATGATAGACTTAATGGCCCACATAATTAGAAATCGTTAGGAAACTTGTATGGTCTCTAAGACCTTGACTAGATACGACTTCCTTTTTGAAATAAAATGAGTTGGTCCCATGTTTCTACTCCAAAAAGCTTGTGCAAATCAAATCACTCCTACATTTTCATCTCTAGCATGCATTTTCTTTCTTTACCCACTCCTCACGTTTGGTTTTTTGGGGAAAAAACACCATAACTAAACGCGCCGCAAGGGATCCCTATCGCACCAGATCCAAATCTAAAACGATGGGTGATCAAGAGGAGACGCAGGAACAGATGAAAGCCGACATGTCGGCTCTGAAAGAACAAATGGCCTCCATGATGGAGGCCATGTTAGGTATGAAGCAGCTCATAGAGAAGAACGCGGCCACCGCCGTCGCTGTTAGTTCGGCTGCCGAAGCAGACCCGACTCTCTTGGCAACTACGCACCATCCTCCCTCAAACATAGTAGGACGGGGAAGGGACACACTGGGGCACGATGGCAGCCCTCACCTGGGATACAACCGAGCGGCTTACCCTTATGGATTGCCGCCCAACTATTCACCACCCGTCTTGCAAGAAGATGCGGGCCACATTGCTTCTCCCGTCCATGAAAGAGAACCTCCTCAGCAGCCCGACGAAGTCCATAAGGACCCTCAAGATTATGCTCGAAGGGATGTCAAGTTCTATCCCCCGATCCCCGAAGGGCCGGCACCAGGCACGTTGCCTCAACCCAACATCGCAGCTTCGCCAATAGTTTTGTCCATGGAAGGGCCGCCCCCGGCAACTGAAGAAAGGAGGAAGCTCGATCTCCTTGAGGAAAGATTGAGGGCTGTGGAAGGATTTGGGGACTATCCGTTTGCAGACATGACGGATCTTTGCTTAGTACCCGATGTTGTTATTCCCCCGAAGTTCAAAGTGCCGGACTTCGACAAGTATAAAGGGACGACTTGTCCCAAAAACCATCTCAAAATGTACTGCCGTAAGATGGGCGCCCACTCTAAAGATGAAAAGCTGTTGATACACTTCTTTCAGGATAGCTTGGCCGGAGCTGCGGTAGTGTGGTACACTAATTTGGAAGCTTCCCGTATCCGTACTTGGAAGGATCTGATTACCGCCTTTCTAAGGCAGTATCAGTACAATTCTGATATGGCTCCTGACCGTACTCAACTGCAGAATATGTTCAAGAAAGAGGGTGAAACCTTTAAAGAATATGCGCAGCGATGGAGGGATTTGGCGGCACAAGTAGCTCCTCCCATGGTTGAGAGAGAGATGATCACCATGATGGTAGACACTCTGCCAGTGTTCTACTATGAGAAGCTAGTGGGTTACATGCCGTCCAACTTTGCGGATCTGGTGTTTGCCGGGGAAAGAATCGAGGTTGGATTGAAAAGAGGAAAGTTTGATTACGTTTCCTCCACAAACGTGAATGCCAAAAGAATCGGGGCAACAGGGGCAAAAAGGAAGGAAGGAGATGCCCATGCCGTCTCTTCAACACCCGCGTGGGTCAAACCCCAGCAAACACCTCATGGTACCCATCAGTACGCGCAACATCACCCAAGCTTCTCGGCTCATGCTGGGAACGCCTCTAGTTCAACACCCGTGCAGCCTAAGGCACCCACCCAGAGGGAAGCTCCCCAAGTTCCAACTCCGAACACGACTCGACCGGCCGGTAATTCCAACACGACAAGGAACTTCCCTCCGAGGCCATTGCCGGAATTCACCCCGCTCCCAATGACGTACGAAGATCTTCTACCATCCCTCATCGCCAATCATTTGGCCGTGGTAACTCCCGGAAGGGTCCTCGAACCCCCTTTCCCGAAGTGGTATGACCCTAACGCAACTTGCAAGTACCATGGGGGTGTCCCGGGGCATTCCGTCGAAAAATGCTTGGCCCTTAAATACAAGGTCCAACATTTAATGGATGCTGGATGGCTGACTTTCCAAGAGGATCGGCCCAATGTGAGAACCAACCCGCTCGCCAATCATGGAGGGGGAGCAGTTAATGCAGTTGAATCCGATAGGCCGCACAGGTCTAAACCTTTAAGGGATGTGGCAACCCCTAGGAGGTTTATCTTTGAGGCCCTACAAAAGGGAGGTGTGATTCCCCATAGTGGGTGTAAGGAGGATTCCTGTCTGCTACATTCCGGCGAGATGCATGACATGGAGACGTGTTTGGAAGTAGAGGAATTGTTACAGCGGATGATAGATCAAGGTCGACTGGAAGTTGGCATTGAAGGAAAAGAAGAGCAGCATATATGCATGCAATCTACGGAGGGGAGCGGTGTTGCGAAGCCCAAACCCTTGGTGATATACTTCACTAAAAGCGCAGCTTCGCAAAAGCCCGGACACCCCTTAATGGCCAAACCTGTTCCTTTCCCGTACCAAAATAGTCACGCGGTCCCGTGGAGATATACACCTCCGGGGAAGAAGGAAGAAGAAGTCACTGACGTCAGCTCGCTGTCAGCTAAAGTAACAAATATCACGGGACTGAGTGGTGTGACCCGTAGTGGTCGTGTGTTCGCACCTCCGGACCTACCAGTCCAACCCGCAGACGTCAAGGGAAAAGGAAAAGTGGTGGAGGAACAAGATGGCGAAGCACCCCACGCTTCGAATAAAGATATTCCAGCAAAGGGGCCCCCGGAGAAAAAGGATGGTAGAAAGGGGGTGTCGCTAGAGGAAGCTAGCGAATTCCTTCGGATAATTCAGCAGAGCGAATTCAAAGTTATCGAACAGCTCAACAAAACCCCGGCTAGGGTCTCGCTGTTGGAGTTACTTATGAGCTCCGAGCCTCATCGGGCTCTGCTAGTAAAAGTGCTGAACGAGGCTCACGTGGCCCAAGATATCTCGGTAGAAGGTTTCGGAGGGCTGGTCAACAATATCACTGCCAACAACTATCTTGCCTTCGCCGAAGAAGAAATCCCCGCCGAGGGGAGAGGGCATAATAAGGCTTTACACGTATCAGTCAAGTGTATGGACCATATCGTAGCCAAGGTGCTCATCGATAATGGTTCCAGTTTAAACGTGATGCCTAAGAGCACTTTGGAGAAATTACCATTCAATGCTTCCCAGTTAAAACCAAGTTCAATGGTGGTTCGGGCCTTCGACGGCACTCGCCGAGAGGTTAGGGGAGAGATCGATCTCCCAGTACAAATAGGCCCTCACACCTGTCAAGTCACCTTCCAGATAATGGATATTAACCCCCCCTACAGCTGCCTGTTGGAGCGCCCGTGGATCCACTCAGTGGGAGTTGTGCCTTCTACACTCCACCAAAAGCTGAAATTCGTAGTGGAGGGGCACTTGGTCATCGTGTCAGGCGAGGAAGATATCTTGGTAAGCTGCCCATCCTCCATGCCTTATGTGGAAGCCGCAGAAGAATCGTTAGAAACTGCTTTCCAGTCTTTTGAGGTGGTCAGCATTTCCTCCGTGGACTCCCTCTTTGGGCAGCCTTGTCTGTCCGATGCAGCGGTAATGATGGCCCGAGTTATGTTGGGGAACGGTTATGAACCCGGGATGGGTTTAGGAAAAAACAACGGCGGCATAACTAGCCTGATAAATACCCAAGGAAATCGTGGGAAGTATGGTTTAGGCTATAAGCCCACTCAGGCGGACATGAAAAGAAGCATCGCGGGAAGGAAGAACAATGGTCAAAGTTCGCGTTGGAGACAAGAAGGTGAAGGAAGCCCGCCCTGCCACATAAGTAGAAGCTTTATAAGCGCGGGTTCGGGAGACAAAGGTCAAGCGTTCACGATATGCGAAGATGATATTCCGAGTACTTTGGATTTGGTACGACCATGCCCTCCTGATTTCCAGCTGGGAAATTGGCGAGTGGAGGAACGCCCCGGCATTTACGCAACAAGCATAATGTAAACCTTTACGGTTTTAAAAGCTCTATAGTTGGGCCTAGGCTTTAGAGTTTTTCCTTTTGTTAAGGCTTTGTGTCTTTTGTTTTTGAATTTATAATACAAGGATCTTTCTTCATCTGTTCCTGGTCTCTACCCATTCTCATTCATTTGCATGTTTACTTCTTTTTCTGAAACGACAGATCCGATGACGAGTCCCCCGAAGGTACTAATACCTGGGACCCGTCTATCGACTTCGAGCAAGAAATGAATCAAACGGAAGATGAAGGAAATGAGGATGTGGGACTTCCCCCAGAACTAGAAAGAATGGTCGCCCATGAGGACCAAGAAATGGGGCCTCATCAAGAAGAAACAGAGCTAGTAGACTTAGGAATTGGCAGTGGAAAGAGGGAAGTAAAGATAGGTACAGGTATTACCGCACCTATCCGTGAAGAATTAATAATCCTGCTAAAAGACTACCAAGACATCTTTGCTTGGTCATACCAAGTGTCGCAACCTACCCTTCGGCGGGAGGGCGACGCGAGACTCGCGGGATGCGTGTTCCACGAAAGGAATACGCGCGGAGTCGCCACCAACGTTTATTTGAGGAAAACGTCGGAAAAACCGGAAAAGACGCGATCTACGAACTTTTAAGTGAAAGGTTCGGGAGTTGTATTTACGCACGGGGAAGGTATTAGCACCCCACACGTCCGTCCCAAGGGACGGCAGCCTTTAATCGAATGTGCAAACATGACTTTGATTTTTATGTTCCCTTTTATGTTCTTATATCCTTTATACCCTTTTTATATTTTTTCTCTTTTTGTGGTCGACAAGGGTGTTTCCCTTTTCTCCTACGTATTCCTCAATTTGGGATGAGAAAATCAGACCTACGTAGTTCTTTCTTATCAAGTGATTCTTTTTTACTTAAGTGGTGATCATTTTAAGGCGTTGGACCTTAAAAATGATCCATTTTACTTAGTGAGAAATTGAAATGACAAACTTCAAAAGCCTA